>NC_033633.1:7816224-8015641 GCF_001540865.1 Ananas comosus | reverse complement strand
TGTGTTGGTTTGGTATGTAAGGTGTCACGCCGGAACCAGCGGGAAGCACGGTCCCGGTGGTATCCAAACCCGCCATACGTCTTAAAAAGCATAAAAAGCCGTCTACAATAAACGGTAAATACAGCGATAGAATAAAAACATTAGAAGTATCAGGAGCCAAAGTACAACTAGAAGTCTACAAAAAGAGGATAAGCAAATTGCTAAAAATGCCACTTAAAAAACACCATATGTAGTACAACTGAAATCACAAAAACAAGTGCTATGAGATAATACATAGGGTGGTCGTCTATACATGATGCCAAAGGTCCTCTCGCTCTCTACAAAAACAACGATGAGAGAAAACCACCTAAAGAAAAATAAGGAAGCTCCTCGCGTATTGCTAGCGATCCCCTTGCCGCTATCCCGGTGCCTCCATCCGGGTGGTAGAGGGTTCTGAAAATAAAACCATACAACAGAGGGCGTGGAGACTATTAAATAATAGTTTTCAGTGGGGCAATTAGCTGACTTCAGTGAAAGCGGCACTAGGCCAAAAGGCTAAAAAAGGGGGGTAATACAAGTATAAGCCAGATATGAGCACCCTCTAAGCCGATTAAACATGAACGGTTTACTACAATATGATATCTCTTACTTAGCATGAATTTGCGATAAGTATAAGCTACTGTACTATGAATTACGCAGAGCGTAACTGAATTATAATACACAAGCTAATAGTTGAAAATGTCATTGTTTACCCTTTCTAGTCAGATGTCACTCGGTAACTAGTCATCGATGTTTTTCTAATCTGTTAGGACGTACCCGTGGGGTAGTCCGGCTTGCGCCGTGCTAGATGGCCCTGTGGGTAGTCAACATCCCTACTCTAGGAATGAGCCTCCCCCACGGCATCCCATTTCGGCGCCCAATCCCGCACGGGCGAGCATGTGTCGCGATGGCTATCTCGGGAGTGCTGGCTTGTGGGTAGCGACCCTCACAAGCATGTGCGAATGAGCACAATGGCAAGCAAGCGTAAAAGTCCGTCTCAAGTCTCAAGTCTCAAGTCATCATGTCTAAAATATGGAATGTAGCAAATCTCTCAATGGCCTATCACTATGTCATCATGTCTAAAACATAGAATATAGTCGATGTCACAATGGCCTATTACTATGTCTCTATGTTGTAGTTTCACAGTTTACTAGTTCGGTGCCCCTTTATGGCACTTTTGTTCACTTTGTCCAAACATGAGTTAGGAGTTCAAGCGTACACAATTCAAATTCTTTTCATCATATGAGACATATTTCCAACTTGCAATATAGAATACTTTTCACATGCATGCCTAATACACATATAGCTCTACTATATAGAGTTGAATTTTCACGATACATAACACATGCATTTTAAGTATTCTAAAATTTATAAAAATTCTATCTATCATGAATATGCATGCATTTCGATGAAACAACAACTTTTAACCACTTAGGATAAGATTTCTCCTGTTCCAATGAAGCCAAACCCACCGTGACTTCTCGAAACCCTTCGTTTGCACCGATGAAGGTGTCCACTATTCTCCTAGTACCCTAAAGGTAACAAAAGGAGGGATACACGAACGTTACGAACAATCATTTGCTCAATCATTAAGTGTCATGCCCTGAGACCGCTACCAATTTGGTCCGGTTCGGGCGCGTCGAACAGACGCCGAACGGACAGCACCTCCCCTATCCGCACAAGGCTCAACAACGAGATCGAGTACAAGAATTTATCCAGGAATTTAAATTCTATATGTACACAATCAACGAAGGGCACAACTAGTGCCTACAACTAAGAGCAAGTAATCCACAAGTAATACAAGTGAAATAAAGAGAGATGTACTAGCTATTACATCACATTTGCATTCTTTTTATAATTACATTTACATGTTTCCCCAAAATGAATACATGATCATTTCCAAATACATACTTAGCTCTTCCAAAGATATAAAGCATCTAGATACAAAATGGTACTCTAATGCATAAAAGGAAGCTACTATACTACTGCTCGGGCGCAATGCCTTTGCCGCGATCCTCGCCCGGCGCGCCCGCACTCGACCCTGAAATGAAGTGAGGTGAGAACTATCTTCCATGGTTCTCAGTGGGCTCGGCCGCCGACTCCGCCGATCTTCCCACTAGGTCCAAGGGTTTCAAGAATTGATCCAATAGAAACTTGTTGTTGGAGAAAGAAAGAGAGCACCCAACAAGTTTCTAGGGTTTTTAAAAAGATATTCTATGCTTAGTCATCCTTTAAAAACACCTCTACATCTTATTTATAGGTTTAGACGACTTAGAGATAGACTAGGATTTGAAAACCTGATTTTTAGAAACAAAATCGGTCTCAGGGTTCCGGTCCTTTCGAAGGATCCGGTCCCCCGAGGACCGGTCCTCCAAGCTAGGGACCGGTCCCTCGTTGCGTAGCAGAAAACACATGCCACGGGAACCGGTCTCTCATCTCAAGGACCGGTCTTTCGTTGCGTAACTAAACAAACCTTGCTACGGGGACCGGTCTCTCATCTCAAGGACCGGTTGCATCGTTTCTTTACGCAGAGAGGACCTACGGGGTCCCGTCCCTGCCAGTCCCCGAATCTTGAAAGGCTCAGTCTTGTCTAAATTCATATTTTAAAACCATCCTAAGTCTTCCAAACACTTTTAAACATTTATAAATCATCATCAATAGTATTTAAACTTACCGAGCATTGTGCATTCATGTTTTGAGTCTTCGAGTCTTCGATCTTCATCTCTTCTTCTTCAAACATTCAAGACTCGACTTACTTCATAAAATATGCCAACATAAAATCCGTAACAGCATTAACCCCAACTCGCATGCATAGTGTCAATATATACATACATATAGTTTTTCCATTAAGTATCTTGGCAGCTTTACACTTTAGCAACCAAGAACATACTATTAACCCTCATTAGGGATAAGCAAACATCAACTTTAACCATGGTTTAGTGTGATCTTATCTCAGATTTTATGTCACGCCCCAGGACCCAGCGGAAGCCCGCCCGGCGCGTGCACAGACCCGCCGTGTGCATCAAAACAACCACAATGCACACAAGGCGTCTACCAAAAACTAGAAATGAACAAGACAAAGTCCTAACAAGGCTATCAGAGTGAGTAATATAAAATCACTATGTTCTAGCATAAAGAGATCCTGTAAGGAAGTGAATTCTCGAAATCCAAGAGTTGGACTTCGTCCAGAATCGACTAATTGTCGAGTGGGTAGGTTTCGAAAAAGCCAAAGGTGTCCAAAACACAAAAAGTGCATTGGAGTTGGATCCGCGAGAGCAAACAGTGCAAAATCTGTACTTGGCAGAAATTACTCTCGGAGACCGGTCCCTGGCGGGAGAGACCGATTCCCGTAAGCTGAAAATGTGGCGGGAAACTCTGCGCGCGATATTTGCTCTCTGGGTCTGATCCCTCGGTAGGGGACCAGTCCTTGAAGGTCCGGTCCCTCAGGCGAGGACCGGCCCCCGTACGCGCAACCGGCGAGAACAGCGAAAATTTGGCTAAGTCCTAAGAGCTCTGCTCTCGGGGACCAGTCCCTGGCAAGGAGAGACCGGTCCCCGTACGCTCAAAAGCTGGCAGAAGAGCTCTGCCCGCAGGTGATGCTCTCGGGGACCGGTCTATCCATAGAGGGACCGGTCCCCATGTGCAGAAACTACCCAGTCAGAGCAGTTTGAGAGGGGCAAAGTTGAGGGGCTTGGATGCAATTGTTGCATTTGTTAGGAGTATAGAGGGGAGACCACCCTCTCTCTCTCTCATTTTCACACCCAACTCTCTCTCTCTCTAAGCTCTCTCTCCCTCTCTCTTGAAGCAAGGAAGAAGGAGAAGAAGGAGAGGAAGAAAAGAAAGGAGAAGAAGAAGGAGAAGATGGAAAGCAAGCTAGAGAATGGCTTGGTCATCTTCTTCTTCCTCTTCTCACCATTGGAGCAAGTTTGAAGGTAAGCTCTTGAACCTTACAATGGTAGAAACCTAGGGCTTGGATTTCTAGCTTTGTGAATGGGTCAAATGGACTCCTGGCATGCTTAATAGTTTATTAAAGCTAGAATCTAGAGTTTTATTGGAACAAATTTCATAGATGCAAACTAGGGCTCCAATTTGAGGTTTTTGGAAATCTATGAGATTGATCTCATTTGATGGTATCTAAACCTAATTGTTAGGTGTCTAAACACGTTGGCGAAGACGGATTGAGCATTCGTCGAGTCGTTAGAGAGATATCGGCAAAACAAGGCCGAGCAAGCTTCGTTTCCTTCTTGGAGGCGGAGATTTCGTCGTAACAAGTGTCGAGTAGCATTTTTAGGACCTCCACATCGTCGATAGGTGGGTGGTGTCATCCCGAAGCAACCGGGTTCCTCTCTATGTCTTAGTACTTCATGATTTACATCTCTTACATGTTGCATTGTAGAATTGCATGTTACTCCTTTCCTTATGCTTGCTAATGAGATCGATGTATGAGTTGAATGCATGATGATGGTTAAATGAGGTGTAGTATACCGAAACTTCGGTAAACAAATATCGAACTTTAGTCAAAATGACCAAAGTGTGAAGTTGGTATGCTTCGGAAAGGCCGAAGGCGTCAAAAAGAGCAAAAGTGCATTATAGGGGATCTTCGAGAGCTAGAGAATAAAAAATCTACAAACTGCAGCTTTTGAGCTCTCGGGGACCGGTCCCTGGTGGGAGAGACTGGTCCCCGTACGCGTGAAATTTGAGAATGTGAAAATTTTGGCTAAGTCCCAGGAGAGTAACTCTCGGAAATCGGTCCCTGCGGGGAGAGACCAGTACCATCAGGGAGGGACCGGACCCATTTTTCATAGCTGAGGGGCTGCTCTCGGGGACAGGTCCCTTGCTGTAGAGACCGGTCCCCATGCCCGAAAAATGCCCAGTTTGGGCAGTATAACAGGATAAAAGTTGAGGGGCCTAAATGCATTTATGCATCTAATGGGTTATGTTATGGGGTAAATGAGAGTTTTCTCTCATTTCTCTCCCTCTCACACACTTATATCTCCCTCTCTCTCTCTAGAAGAAGGAGAAGAAGAATGAGAAGAAGGAGGAGAAGTTGGAGGAGTTGGAGGCTAAGGAGTGGATCACCATCTTCTTCTTCCTCCCTAGCATAAAAAAAAGGAAAGTTTTGAGGTAAGCTTTGCCCCCTCTTGGTAGAACCCAAAGTAGGGTTATGATTGACCTAAGGATGATTTTAATGGAACCTCTAGATGATTTGAAGCTTTCTTTTGCTTCCCTAAGAGATCAAAACTAGGATTTTGTATATGTGTTCGAGCTAGAGCACCCAAATTAGGGCTTTTGCTTGTGAGGGTTTCAAAGTTAAATTGATCCTCTAGAAACCTAATTGGGGATATTTCCGATGCGTTGGTGCGCTCGGTTCGACGTTACAAAAAGACTATGCAAAGTTATGAGCGGAAAAGCCTAATTTGGCTTCGTTTTGCCGCAGGCAAGGAAATAGGCGGCCAAAAATCGTGAAATTCGAGCCCGAGCACCCTAGCAAGCCTACGAGGTGGGTGGTGCTTTCCAAACTCCTTGAAATTTTTTCTATGTCTAATGTGTCACTCATTGAGCATACATATATATATTGTTGCATGCATAATACGGTGATTGAGATGATATTTATGTGAATGTTTGCATGTTGTAAGTACAAATGCATTATGAGATGGTCGAGAACCTAAGAACTCTATATATGCATGAGATGTAACATGAAAACCTAGTTGAGGTAAAAGAACAAAGGTGACACTATGACATGTAGATCGAGTGGCATTAGTAAATGTGAAGATGACACTAGAGTTAGTGTGTGTGGCATTAAAGAGGATATGAATGCTAGAGTATTTGAACACTAGAGTTAGTGTGTGGCATCAAAGAGAACAAATGTGGCATAAAGAACACTAGAGTTAGTGTAATGATATGATTAAAAAAAATGAATGCAAAGAATATGAGATTGAGACACAATGACATACAACCTTAGAGCTAAGGGTCATTTGTGCATAATTTTCTTATAGTTAAAGAACGGATTGAACTTGACATCCTTAGAGTTAAGGATTGGATCATACTCGCTTTAAGTCCTTATTCGAGGGCGGTAGCTCCCCCTCGAGCGATGCGCTCCGGAGTTTGTCATCACTGGGTTGGTGCTGTTCCCCAGAGGACGGTCCCCGTCGAGTCGTAGGAGTCTCCTCGACGATTTGGGATTTTGAGTTGGTGAGTTAATGCGGAGAAACCCATGGGTTAGCCATGAGATTGAACAAGAGATCAAAGAACATGCATTCTTCATGAGTTTTATATTGAGCATCCTTATTGATAGCTTTGTTCAGGCATATTCGTTGTATTTGTACAGTTGGTTACTATCTGCTTATTTCTTTCTATTATGCCTGAATTAGACCTAGTGGGAAAGTCGGTAAGATTGGGGCCGAACCCCGGGACCAAGTGAGCCGGCGAGCGACCGCGGTAAAGGTATCGCGCCGTAGACAGTGACCACCCGAGTCGGGTTTTCATATTTTGCTAGTAGATGCATTCCCTTATATAGCATTTTTTGTATTTGGTGATTAGAGATGTTAAAGCAAAGAATGTAATGTTTTATTTTGAGAAAATGTGATGTAAAAAGAAATGATAAAAAGCAATGTAAAGGCAAATGTGATAGTTGAATGCTTGTCAATGGTTAAAAGTTAATCATTCTACTTGTGAGTTGTTTAGTCTAATATTCTTTCACTCTGGCTATTGCTTACCCTCATGTAAGCCATTATGTATGTTTCCACTTGTACATTCTCTTTATTTGAATTGTACATGTGTTGAGCCTTGGGCGGACAGGGGAGACTCTATCCGTTTGGCATCTGTTCGACGTGCCCAGGCCGGCCAAAGGGATCGGTCCCGGGGCGTGACAGATATGGTGGTATCAAAGCCTGAAGTGAAAGAATATGAGTGGACCTAGAGACCCTTAGGATTGGAAAACCTTAAGGATCTAGAAAACGTGAGCGACGATGGATTAAATTAGCGAAAGCATGTGATTGGCTTAAGTTAGGATGTCTCTAATGTGACTAGGGACTAAGTTGAATTGACGTTTGTTCTCTGCTCCTTGTGTTGTGTCGGGCGGCCGACGACATAATGCATTGGAGTGAGGATGGAAACATAAGTTGCTTTCGCCGAATTGGGTATGGTTTGGTAATGTTGGTCACGTAGCTAATGCGAGTTGCTTCTTTTCAGGAAGCAATGGCACCTTGTGGTCGACCGCAAACAAGGTCGATGCCGGAGGAGCCGAGTGCGGCACCCGAGCAATCCGGAGCAACTCGCGACGGTGAGCTTCGAGAGCAAATAGCCGCGCTTATTGGCGTAGTGCGGCAACAAACGGAGTCTGTTCAACGCCAAGGGGAGCAGATTCAACGGCTCCAGAAGGCTTTGGAGCGTCAGCAAGCGGCAGCGGCCCAGGTGGGTGCCGAGCATGTCGCGCCCCCTGTGGTGGTGTCGAGTGGAGTTGACGAAGCGGCGGCAGCGGCGGCTGTGCCAGTCACGGTAGTGCTGGCCGGATCAGGAACCTCAAATCCCGATAGTACGGTGGTAGAGGCGAAGCGGGAGCGTCCGTTGGCGGCTCTCATTCAGTTTAGGAAGTTTGATCCACCTAGTTTTGAAGGTGGCCTGGTGGAGCCAGCGGTAGTGGAGTCGTGGATCGACTCAATGGAAACGCTCTTTGAGGACTTAAACACCTCGGAGAAAGACAAGGTGTATCTCGCCACCCATTGCTTAGAGAACGCGGTGATGGCATGGTAGAAGCAAGTCTAGCGGGATCGATCATCCGATCTTCCGCCTATGCTTTGGGAGGAGTTCAAGAGGGTGATATTCGCGAACTACTTCCCCAACATGGTCAAGCAGAAGCTACAAGAGAAGTTCCGCAAATTAAGACAAGGAGACCGCTCGGTAGCGGACTACGAGCAAGAGTTCTCCCACATTATTGATTGCGTCCCGGATGTTGTTCATGATGATCGGAAACGGGCTGATTGGTTCTTGCGAGGACTCCAGCTGAGAATTTATGAAAAGGTGCAAATTCTCAAATTGACGACCTTTACGGAGGTCTTTGACCGGGTGTTGTGGGCGGAGAACGGTAGCGCCTACGCACGAGAGGAACGCGAGGCAATGGTCGACTCAAGGGATAAAGGCAAGAAGCGAGCGGCGGGTGGTGCCGGGGGCCGGCCGAATGCAAAGAAACCCCCTTGGTATCCCCGACAACAGTCGAGGAGCTGGAGACTACCTCGGTGCCTCATATGTGGCGGAGAGTACCGAGTGTCGACCTGCTCACAGTGTGAAGGAAAATGTTTCAAGTGTTTCCAACCGGGACATCTTATCCGGGAGTGCCCAAGCTGGACGTCGTCTGCGCCGATGGCGGCATCAGCACCGTCTACCCCGAGGTAGCTTGCGGGGTTGCCACCAGCGATGTCGGCTGGACGTGCATCATCACCGCGTCAGCTAGAGGGATCGCGAGCACCTAGTGGCCGGATTTTTGCCACTCAGGTGGAGGAGCAGCCTGCAGTACCAGATGACGTTGTGGCAGGTATTATTCTGATTAATGGCACTAGAGCTAGAGCTTTATTTGATACGGGTGCATCTCATTCATTCATTGGTGCATCCTTTGCAAGAACTCATGGCATCAAAATAGTGCATAATTACGACTATTGGTGGGTCAATGCGCCGGAATATTCGTTCAGAGTGCACGAGGAGTGCTTGGCTTGTCCAGTTCAGATAAGTGAATGGATTATGCCAATCGACTTGTTGGTGTTAGGCAGAATGTGGGGATTTGACGCAATCTTGGGGACCAATTGGCTCTCCAAGTATTATGCAGTCATAGATTGCGAGAGTAAGGTGATTACGTTTCGCGAGCCTAACCAAGAGGAGTTGGTGTATCGCGCGTGTAAAAGCAAGCGCTTCGCGGCGACCGTATTGGCGGCGAGGGCGAGGAAGATGATCAAAGGTGGATGTAAAGCCTATTTGGCAACCATAATAGATACTCAAAGGGAGCACCCTGAGTTGGGAAATATCCGAGTTGTGTGCGAGTTTCTGGATGTGTTTCCGGCGGAGTTACCGGGATTGCCACCGGACCGGGAGGTTGAGTTCATCATTGACTTGATTCCCGGGGCGGCGCCAATCTCGAAGGCTCCGTATAGAATGGCACCGGTGGAGCTAATGGAGTTAAAAGCACAACTACAAGACTTGCTCGATAAAGGCTTCGTAAGGCCGAGCGTGTCACCGTGGGGAGCTCCGGTGCTATTTGTGAAGAAAAAGAACGGTACACTTCGACTCTGCGTAGACTATCGCGAGTTGAACAAAGTGACGATCAAGAACAAGTACCCGTTGCCAAGGATTGACGATTTATTCGATCAGTTGCAAGGGTCAAAGGTGTATTCAAAGATTGATCTCCAATCGGGGTATCATCAACTAAAGATTAGGCCGAAGGATGTGCACAAAACGGCATACCGTACTCGGTATGGCCATTATGAGTTTACGGTAATGCCGTTTGGGCTTACTAATGCCCCAGCAGCATTTATGGACTTGATGAATCGAGTCTTCAGGCCGTTATTGGATCGATGCGTCGTGGTGTTCATTGATGACGTGTTGGTCTACTCGAAGAGCGAGGAGGAGCACGAGGAGCATTTGAGAGCCGTGCTACAGATTCTCCGACAAGAGAAGCTCTATGCTAAGTTGAAGAAATATGACTTTTGGCTTATGGAGGTCACATTCTTGGGCCACGTGATATCGGGCGATGGAGTCTCTGTAGACCCTAAGAAGGTGGAGGCGATTAAGGATTGGCCTCATCCGACGAGTGTAGCGGAGGTCCGCTGTTTTCTTGGACTACCGGCGGTTCGTGGAGGGGTTTGCTAAAATAACTACTCCGCTAACGCGCCTTACCCACAAGGGAGTGAAATATATTTGGAGCGACGATTGCGATCAGAGCTTCAAGGAATTGAAGAACAGGTTGACATCGACCCCGGTGCTTGCTTTGCCGACTCCAAGGGAGACCTTTATAGCGTACAGTGATGCTTCATACAGTGGTCTCGGGTGTGTGTTAATGCAAAATGGCCGGGTAATAGCTTATGCTTCACGCCAGTTGAAGAGTTGTGAAAAGAACTACCCGATTCATGACCTTGAGTTAGCCGCATTGATATTCGCACTAAAGTTATGGAGGCATTACTTGTACGGTGACCATTATGAGATTTACACAGATCATAAGAGTCTCAAGTACTTGTTCACCTAGAAGGAATTGAACATGCGACAGCGGCGGTGGTTGGAGTTGTTGAAGGACTATGATGTCACTATACTATACCACCCCGAAAAAGCCAATGTCGTAGCTGACGCTCTAAGTAGGAAATCAGTGGAAAACTTGGCGACGGCAATCACATCGCAACCGTTATTGCAAAAGGAGATGCAACGGTTGGGCCTCGAGCTAGTAGCGCCAGGAGTGCCGGCAACACTAGCTGCGTTGGTAGTGCAATCGACCTTGTTGGAGAAGATTAAAGAGCTACAAGCTTCGGATCCTTATCTTCAAAAGGTGCGGAGTCAAGTTGAAAACGGTAGTGCCGAGGATTTTGACGTTGGCACCGATGGCGCACTTCGATTTAGAAGTCGTTGGTGTGTGCCTAAATATGATGATGTTCGAAGGGCGATCATGCAAGAAGCGCACCAATCTCCCTATAGTATACACCCGGGCGGTACAAAAATGTACCAAGACTTAAAAGCGCATTATGGGTGGCCGGGTATGAAAAGAGAAATTGGAGAGTTTGTGGCGCAGTGTCTCACGTGCCAACAGGTGAAAGCGGAGCGCCGGTTTCCGGCGAGGAAGCTACAAAGTCTACCAATACCCATTTGGAAATAGGAAGACGTTACGATGGATTTTGTCACCGGTTTGCCTCGATCACAGGGCGAACACGATGCAATATGGATGATTGTGGACCGATTGATAAAGTCGGCGCACTTCTTGTCGATTCACACTACGTGGTCAAGAGACAGGTTAGCTCAAGTGTATCTTGACGAGGTTATGAGACTGCATGGGGTTCCAGTGTCAATTGTATCGGATCGAAACCCCAGATTCACCTCTCACTTTTGGAAGGGCCTGCAAGAGGCGGTGGGTACACGGCTCGATTTCAGTACAGTGTTTCATCCTCACAGTGATGGGCAATCAGAGAGGACGATACAAATCCTCGAAGATATGTTGCGAGCGTGTGTACTTGACTACAGGGGCGGATGGCACAACTACCTACTGATGACGGAGTTCGCGTATAATAACAGTTACCAAGAAAGCATCGCGATGGCGCCATTTGAGGCATTGTATGGAAAGAGGTGCCGTTCCCCGATTCATTGGAGCGTGGTAGGCGAAAGAGTTACTCTTGGCCCCAATGTGTTGCGGGAGGCGGAGGAGAAAGTTCGCCTTGCCCGTCAGCGTCTTGCGATGGCACAATCAAGGCAAAAGAGTTATGCCGACAAGCGCAGAAGAGAATTGGAATTCGCGGTTGGAGACTGTGTATTTGTGAACGTATCGCCTATGCGAGGTGTAAGGCGTTTTGGGGTCCGCGGGAAATTGAGTCCCCGATATGTCGGACCGTCCGAGGTATTAGAGCGCATTGGCGTGGCGGCGTGCAAGGTTGCATTGCCACCGAGACTCGCGGGAGTTCACGACGTATTTCACGTGTCGAACCTCCGAAAGTATATTCGCAACTCGACACATGTGTTAGAGTATGAGCCCGTGGAGCTACGCGAAGACATGTCGTATCAGGAGTACCCGGTGTGCATCCTTGATAGAGAAGAGAGGAAATTACGGAGTCGCACAATTCCGTATGTGAAAGTCCAATGGAGCAACCATGTGGTGCGAGAAGCCACTTGGGAGCTTGACGAGACTATGCGGAGGATGTATCCTCACCTATTCGAGTCGACAAGTTGATGTATGTTTAGTTTCGCGGACGAAACTATTTTAAGGGGCGGAGAATGTAATATACTGAAACTTCGGTAAACAAATTTCGAACTTTAGCCAAAATGACCAAAGTGCGAGGTTGGTACGCTTCGGAAAGGCCGAGGGCGTCAAAAAGAGCAAAAGTGCATTATAGGGGATCTTCGAGAGCTAGAGAATCAAAAATCTACAAACTGCAGCTTTTGAGCTATCGGGGACCGGTCCCTGGTGGGAGAGACCGGTCCCCGTACGCGTGAAATTTGAGAATGTGGAAAATTTGGCTAAGTCCCAGAAGAGCAGCTCTCGGGAACCGGTCCCTGCGGGGAGAGATCGATCCCCGAGAGACCGGTACCATCAGGGAGGGACCGGACCCATTTTTCATAGCTGAGGGGCTGCTCTCGGGGACCGGTCCCCTGTTGGAGAGATCGGCCCCCATACCCGAAAAATGCCCAGTCTAAGCAGTGTAACAGGATAAAAGTTGAGGGGCCTAAATGCATTTATGCATTTAATGGGTTATGTTATGGGGTAAATGAGAGTTTTCTCTCATTTCTCTCCCTTTCACACACTTATATCTCCCTCTCTCTCTCTAGAAGAAGGAGAAGAAGAAGGAGAAGAAGGAGGAGAAGTTGGAGGAGTTGGAGGCTAAAGAGTGGATCACCATCTTCTTCTTCCTCCCTGGCACAAAAAAAAGGAAAGTTTTGAGGTAAACTTTGCCCCTCTTGGTAAAACCCAAAGTAGGGTTTTGACTGACCTAAGGATGATTTTAATAGAACCTCTAGATGATTTGAAGCTTTCTTTTGCTTCCCTAAGAGATCAAAACTAGGGTTTTGTATATGTGTTGGGGCTAGGGCACCCAAATTGCGGCTTTTGCTTGTGAGGGTTTCAAAGTTAAATTGACCCTCTAGAAACCTAATTGGGGGTATTTTCGACACGTTTGTGCGCTCGGTTTGACGTTACGAAAAGACTATGTGAAGTTATGAGCGGAAAAGCATAATTTGGCTTCGTTTTGCCGCAGGCAAGAAAATAGGCGGCCAAAAATCGTGAAATTCGAGCCCGAGCACCTAGCAATCCTGCAAGGTGGGTGGTGCTTTCCAAACTCTTTGAAATTCTTTCTATGTCTAATGTGTCACTCATTGAGCATACATATATGTATTGTTGCATGCATAGTAGGGTGATTGAGATGATATTTATGTGAATGTTTGCATGTTGTAAGCACAAATGCATTATGAGATGGTCGAGAACCTAAGAACCCTATATATGCATGAGATGTAATATGAAAACCTAGTTGAGGTAAAAGAACAAAGGTGACACTATGACATGTAGATCGAGTGGCATTAGTAAATGTGAAGATGACACTAGAGTTAGTGTGTGTGGCATTAAAGAGAATATGAATGCTAAAGTATTTGAACACTAGAGTTAGTGTGTGGCATCAAAGAGAACAAATGTGGCATACAGAACACTAGAGTTAGTGTAATGACATGATTGAAAACAAGGAATGCAAAGAACCTGAGATTGAGACACAATGATATACAACCTTAGAGCTAAGGGTCATTTGTGCATAATTTCCTTATAGTTAAGGAACGGATTGAACTGGACATCCTTAGAGTTAAGGATTGGATCATACTCGCTATAAGTCCTTGCTCGAGGGCGGTAACTCCCACTCGTGCGATGCGCTCCGGAGTTTGTCATCACTGGATTGGTGCTGTTCCCTAGAGGACGGTCCCCGTCGAGTCGTAGGAGTCTCTTCGACGATTTGGGATTTTGAGTTGGTGAGTTAATGCGGCGAAACCCACGGGTTAGCTATGAGATTGAACAAGAGATCAAAGAACTTGCATTCTTCATGAGTTTTATATTGAGCATCCTTATTGACAGTGTTCAGGCATATTCGTTGCATTCGTACAGTTGGTTACTATATGCTTATTTCTTTCTATTATGCCTGAATTAGACCTAGTGGAAAAGTCGGTGAGATTGGGGCCGAACCCACTGGGAACTTCGTTGTAGTTCTCACCCCACTATTTTCACAGAGCCGGGACCAAGTGAGCCGGCGAGCGACCGCGGTAAAGGTATCGTGCCGTAGACAGTGACCACACGAGTTGGATTTTCACATTTTGCTAGTAGATGCATTCCCTTATATATCATCTTTTGTATTTGATGATTAGAGATGTTAAAGCAAAGAATGTAATCTTTTATTTTGAGGAAATGTGATGTAAAAAGAAATAATGAAAAGTAATGTAAAGGCAAATGTGATAGTTGAATGCTTGTAAATGGTTAAAAGTTAATCATTCTACTTGCGAGTTGTTTAGTCTAATATTCTTTCACTCTGGCTATTGCTTATCCTCGTGTAAGCCATTATGTACGTTTCCGCTTGTGTATTCTCTTTGTTTGAATTGTACATGTGTTGAGCCTTGGGCGGACAGGGGAGACTCTGTTCGTTCGGCGTCTGTTCGACGTGCCCGGGCCGGCCAAAGGGATCGGTCCCAGGGCATGACATCTGAATTTCCAGACTTAGCCAAATTTCAGCATTTTTCGTTTTCGCTCGTTTTCGCTCGTTTGGCCTCCGATTCTTTTCAAATCGAACCGAGACTCTCCAAACATGTTTTCGAGCATGTTTTCACCATCTTTTCATCCACGCTAATGCCGGATTTAGTCCATGGTCCAACATAGCCTTTCGGGTTCCGTTTTCGCGCCTACGCGCTCCGAAAACGCCCGAATGCTTCCATACTTCACCGGAACCATTCCAATGGCTCTCCAAACCAATATAAACCGTAACTTCATTATTTTAGAAGTCCGGTACCTTATAGTTTGCTTGTCACGTCCCGCTATCGCCAATTTGGTAGATTCGGGCCCGTACACAGACGGCGAACGGACAGCACCTCCCCTGTCCGCCCAAGGCTCAACAATAACGAGTACATGTATAAAGAAAAAAATAATTCCCAGAATAACATTTCAATATACATAGCTTGCACGAGGGCAAGCAACAAGAACAAGTGAAAGAAACTAACTAAACATGCATTCACTGTACTTTCTTTTAAAACTTTAAACCAAAACTATAAAACCAGATAACTACTACTTTTAGTTATTTACATCACATACATGCTCATTTATACATCATTTTACATGTCTTTGTTCCTCTAATATATACAACATGAAATCAAAATCGGTATACTACTATACTCAAGAGTCCACTAGCTAGGATGCCGGGCCCTTCCCGCAATCCTCGACCACTCCGCTCGCGCTAGGATCTGCATGGTTAGTGGTGTGAGAACTACTAAAAGTTTCCAGTGGGTTCGGCCGCCGTCCTCGCCGACTCACCCACTAGGTCTATTCAGGCATATGTAGGCAAGAAAAGAGAGTAAATAGTAACCAGCTATAACATGTAACTACTACAATACCTATACAAAGCTGAAAAGAGCAATATATATAACAAATGGATTTTATGCATGCATACTATTGATAACCAATACCCAATCAATCTGATTAAGCATTTGGTTAACTATAACTCACCAACTCAATCCCTATTTGTCGGGCCCTAAGCTGCCTCCCGACGAGACCGTCTACTGGGAAGGTTTATACGATCAACCCAGTTGATGACACACAACGGAACTTATCGCCCAAGGAGGAGCGACCTTACCTCGAGTATTAGACTAATGTGAGTATGATCTAATCCTCACATAGAGGATTTAATAACTGACAATGCCACACTTTAAATTCTAACTAGCTCTTTTTAATTATGCTAGTTTTATAATTCCAATCTCGATGCTAGCCAATTCTTCTAGTCATAATATCACCAACTTTACTATTGTCATAGTCCATTACTAATTCACACATTCTTAGGGTTTTCTATGTTCACATATTCTTTACATCGGCATATGTTCAAATACTCATTTCATGACTACATAATGTCAACTACCCTATAATGCATGAATACAAGTCAATTCATATATAAATATGATCAATGAGGTGTGACGCACTGGACCTTTGCAAATTGCGAGGTTCGAGTGTTTGGACAGTGTCCCGAGTTTTTCCAGACTTTCTGGTGGGTCGTTGACAGTGTTCCGACCTATGGCTCGCATCCCGAGAATTGTAGCATTTTATGTAGCGCTAAGGTCACTAAAAAGTTGGACTTAGCCTACCCTCGGATTGCATTCTGCACAAGGTGTACCGGTACACTCTTGATGGTCGTACCGGTACACANGGTTACTCTTTCTTTTGTATTTTGAGAGAGTGTGAGATTTTTGTATCCATGTATAGAGACCACCTATGTACCTACCTATAGCACTTGTATTTGGGATTTCCTATTGTACTTACTTTATGTTTTATTTAGTGGATTTACAGTTTTAACTTTATCCCTTGTTGTAGCATTTAGACTTTTATTATACTCTGATACTACTAGATGTCTTTTATTATTGCTTTTATTATTGTTGTTTTTTGACGCCTTATATGTTGTAGACATATGGCGGGTCTGGGCACGCGCCAGGCGGGCTTCCGCTGGGTCCCGGGGCGTGACATGAGGCGACATAGACATAATAAGGGATTCGAAGATTTCGGATAGCACCACCCACTTGTAAGGGTGCCAAAGCCTAGAACCAATGTCTCGAAATATATAAACAACTATCTCTCGCGGCTAGACGCAAATAAAGCTAGAACGAGGCGTTTCTTAATTAACGCGTCGTAGATCCATCAGAATATCAATCCACGCTTCCGAGCACATCAAACCTTCATTTATAGAGGAATAAAAGGGATTACACTTAGGTCACATTCACATCTTTAACAAACTTTGCATTTAATCCCAACTTTATGCATAGTATCAATAAACACATACATAATCTTTCTATTAAGTTCCCTATGGTAGTTTAGAGTTCTAGAAGCTAGAACAACTCATAATTCAACCTCTTTAGACAGGGATTGTCATCATCTTAACTCAGAATTTAAAGCTACTTTAGTCCCAATTTCCTCTCTACTAATCATTACTATGTATATACGTACATACTTACATACATATATAATATAAGCTAGTTCTATAGGGTTCAAAACTAGGAGTTCATCAATGCAGTTTTGAGTTTCCACTAGCTCAAATAGCCATAGGACTCCCGATTAGCCTCTCTCTGTTATATTAACTGAATCACAATCAATACATAATCATAATTATCTCAATTTGTTGCTCAACTAGCTTGTTTTCAGCTCCAACAACAACTAGACTTTAATGCTGAAAATATGCTCCACTACTTCCCTCTTTGCAGCCTAATAGCATAGAATAATTAATTCTATTGTTTACAACTTTTCTAACGTAACTAATACCCATTAACCCAGGAAATCACATTAATCTCACCTGAGTTTGAAGCTTCCCCAAGTCCCCTTTCAGCTCGGAACACCAAAGAAGCCCCACAAAGTAGCAACTTCACAATTTCTATCCTTTCTCAGCTTTTACTTGAATTTTCCTGCATACACATACACCAATTTGAACCATTTAGAGGCTTCTCTTATGCAATTATAATTATTCTAGTTAAGAAGCAAGCCATCTATCTCAAATTTCAAGCTTCCTCAGCTGAAGCTCCAATTCGGCAGCCCCAACAAGCCCAACACATCAAGATCTACCAACATCACTTCCCTAAGCCTCAACTACTTAGAAACCATCTTCACAGCCATCAATACTACTCAAACCAGGGATATATATCAAGCTTACCTGGATTTGAAGGTTCCCCAAGGGTTTCTTCAGCTCCACAAGCCTTCCTTTCAGCTCCAACAGTTTTCTTCTTAGCTCCAACAGCAAGAAACTCAACTCCACAAGCTTTCTTTCACTAGCTTGCTCCTAGGGCTGAGAGAGAAAGAGAGGAGAAAAGAGATGAGAAAGAGGCTGTTGGAGGGTTGCTCAAGTACGTGGGCAAGTGCTAGACATCTGGGTTAAAGAGATAAGAGCAGAAAATTACAATTTAACCCCTTAAAAGACTGAAACTGCATTGCAATCCAGCTGTCACGCCCCGACACCCACCTATTTGGTCAGATTCGGGCACGCCGACAGACCGCCGAACGGACAAAGTTTTCCGTATACATCCTAGGCGCCGCAATCAATACAATTCACGATGTTCCAACCAGGAACAGAAATCAAGCATAGATTGCATAAGGAAGTATCAAAAACATAAACAACTAAGTTATTACAAGCATTCACCAGCTTACATTTTTACATCACATATTCTTTTACATTCAACTTCCAAATTACAATCTAGTTATTACAAATTTAATACCAGTTTGATACATTCTTGTTCTTTCCTTTCTCTATACCCCTAGGCTATGCCGACACGGGGTACTGCTATCTCTAGTCTCTGGGGTAGGGCGCTACCTACGGAGCTACGCCCTTTCCTCCCGCCACCGCGCCGCTCACGTGCGAACCTGTAACACTACAAAACAACGTGGGGTGAGAACCAACTCCATGGTTCCCAATGAGTACGGCCACCCAAGGGAGGAGCTCGACCAACAGGTCCAAGGGAGGCAAAATACAAGTTAGTCGAATAAACAGATAGATATATATATATATCATAAACATGCAACTAACTTTATCTTGCTTTGCCTCACAACTATAATGATGCCATGCTATATGCAACATGAATATATGCAACCACTAGTAGATCTATTGATTCTACATTCAATCTTGCTCACTTTAGTTCATATCATTCGACTCTAAGGTTTCTATTACCTTAGGTTTATCACATTTACCACTAGCTCTCAAGGTTCTATCTACCTTATTCCAGCTAGCCACCCGACTCGGCCTCGAGTCAATCAACTGCGGATAATCCGCGCTCTGTCCGGCTCGAGGTGAAGGACCCTGTCACATGCACCTCAGCCTGCAAGCCAAGAACCATATCGCCCAATAGTCCGCCCGAAGGTCCGTGCACCGTGGTCAGGGATCCGCCAGTGGGAGAGGAACATGCCGCATACACCCATAGCCAAGATCCCCGATAGGGAGAGGAATATGCCGCATACACCCTAGCGCTCTTTGTTCTTGCTTAGTCACAATCCTCAAAGTTCTTCCGGTGGGAGAGGAACATGCCACATACACCCTCCAAGAACTATTGAGTCACAAGTCTCGGGATTCCGGAATCCACTTCACAAGTCAAGGGTCCATATCCAATCCTAAGCTATCGACCTATCTAGGTCTAATGCACTTTCCACCCTAGGTCCAACTGACTTTAAGTCTAATGCCTCAATCTCACAACCAAGGTTTACTTTAACTCTAGGTTCAATTCTCAACCTATGTTCTTTGACACTAGGTTAGATGCCACACACCTAGATCCCGACTCTAGGTTCATACTCAACCTATGTTCTTTAACACTAGGTTAGATGCCACACACCTAGATCCCGACTCTAGGTTCATACTCAACCTATGTTCTTTAACACTAGGTTCAATGTTATCTATGTCCGACCTATGTTTATTAATACTAGGTTAATGCCACTCGATCTACTTGACATCCTATTTGTCATATCGAGTACTATAGATATCCACATTTCATCTCGCATACATTCTATGATGCCAATATGCATATACTTCCTAGCATATTCTCATGATGCCATTATGCATTTACTATCTAGCATGATCTCATAATGCTAAGTGCAACTAGCATATATTCCACAATGCATATAAATATTAACATGCCATTATCAACTATCATCTAGTATGATTCACATGCTATTATTATGCATATATATTCTCATTATGTCACTATGCATTATCATCTAGCATGTATTCTATCCACTAGCATACATTTACATGCCTCATTACATTATATGCATCAACACGAATTCTTAATTTTCTTAGATATAAAGACGACCTAGTTGCTTCGATGAGCACAACCCACCTTAACTCGCGTTTCGATTGCTTGTCGACACTTGCAATCGGCCTCCTGCGGCACCCGTATCCGGCACGGCCCGATACTGCAATTGAGCCTCAACCGTGCTCCGCTCCGCAGCCCCGGAAATTATAGGTCTTCGGTTATGTGCCACGGTGCTCCAAATCTATTTCCACGATTTTACGACGTCGCCTCGGCCCTCCAAGCGGAAACGAAGCTAAATCACTTGTTTCTTCAATATCTTTATAACGGCTCGACGGATTGCCGAACCGACTTCGCCAATGCGTTCGTTTACCTAGGTTTACAGAGGTTCAATTGAGATCAAACCCTCATATTTCCAAAAATTGCATTTTGAACCCTAGGTTTCATCTATTGTAAAAATGCACAACATAAACCTTGGATTCAAGTAATAAACATCTCATTAGCATGCTAGGGTTCCTACGAAACCAAATCTAGAGCTTAAAATCAACACCCTAGAGATCTACCATGAGAGGGCTCAAGAAGCTCACCTCAAAACTAGCTCCAAACCATGGAGAAGATGAAGAAGATGAAGACGATTCATTTCTAAGCTTCAATCTCCATCAAACCCACCAATTTTGGAAGAGATTTAGAGAGAGAAAGGAGAGTTTCTCTCTCCCCCCATGCATGCGTGTGTGCGTGTAATGCGTGTGTGTGTTGTGTTCGGCTGAGGTGGAAGGAGAAGAAGGGATTAAATCCTTTTTTACAAGTTAGCCCCTCAACTTTACACTATTCAACTCTAGGCAGCTCGAAATCTGATATCTTTCGCCGGAGCTCCCTGAATATCCATTTGACCTCAAATTTGACAGTCATGTTTGGTTTTATTTAACGAGTCCAAAGAAATGTTAATATTTCAGTTTCAACCCCGTTTGGTCACTGAAAGCTGTACCGAACTGTAATCTTTATCAGATAACTGTCGGATTTTATTTTCCACTTTCTGGGTGTCAGAATGGCATGAAACTTTAAATTTAGCCTCATAAAAATAATTCTGACATATCCTCCAATTTTCATAATTTTCTGACATTGTGCATTTTCTACTAATTTATCTGTCCCGTTTCACACAGAAAATTTTAAATATTCTGTTTTCGCTCCGATTTCAGCACAGGTCATTCCCAACCTATATTTCACTTCTCTAAATCCAATAAAAATAGTATCTCATACTATTTTTATTTATTTTCACTTTTATATTTAAAATCCGGTATGTTACATCCCACTGCAACCTCACCGGAACCATTTAAATGTACACCGTAACTTCATAGTTTTAGAAGTCCGGTACCTTACACCAGCAGTTCGCAGTTCAGTCCCTGCAGGTTCACAAATCAGTCCCTGCACTAAACAGTAGCTGGCAGCAGCAGTTTTCAGCCCCTTTTGTGCGTCTAGTTCGCTTCGAACACTTCTAATCACTTCCAAATTATGCTCATAAACCTTCACAAGTGGCCAATTTAATTAGGAAGCAATTAATTTTCATTTTAGCATTATCGGGATCAATTTGATCGAGATTAGCCGCGTAGTCGAAAATTCGACATATTACATTGCTCATATTGATCGTGACTCAATGGGATCTTTTATAGGTCCAGATAGCTTGTTGGAGCATTGTTGGAGCTCGGTGCTCTACTAGATTACAGGTGGGTATTTTGATCCGAAGTCGGTATAGCAGCGCACGCTCGATAATTTCTTTCCTTTTTCCTCTTCTGTAATTGCATAGCTTATCATGATTATATGCTCAGTATCTTGCACACTACTTGGTACTCATTTGTATACTCTACAGTTGTTTCATCTTGTAGTATCATGATTAATCTAGTGATAGAGTAGCATTTCGATGATTAATTATCATTGTATGACTTTGTCATTGATGACATTTCGTACTTGGTAATATAGTTATATAGACCTGATAGGTCAGTGACATAGTGACATTCCTTTGGAAATATTAGATCTGATTTGGTCGGACATGATTATGGGATGTTCTTTCGTTGCGGATGTTGGCCATTGAGTATATTGCATTGATCGTCATAGCTCGTGAGCATTTCACGTACACCAGCGATCTGATTTACCGTAAGAGAGTGTTCTTTTCCAAAAAATTGGTCGTACATCAGACCATGAGTTCTAGCAGCCTACTGCTAGGGTCATATGGCAATTAGAGCAAGCATGGCATTGCTTGAGATCCTTATACCAATGCGGCAGTTGATTCGGTGTATTTGTACTATCAGTCTTAGTTAATGCATGGTTGTTTCTCTATCTCCCTTTAAAGTAGCAGTTGTTTATACTAGTATTATAGTTGCTTTCAACTTAGTTATCGTTGCTACTGCACTAGTTTGAGTGCTGATTGTAGTTGATGGTTACTTTATTATCTCATTTTATAGAAGTAGCTTCTTTTATGATTATCGATGGTTGTTATTCATTGTTATTATACCTGATTTACTTATTATTACTACTGTTATCCCTTCCATCCACCGATGTGTACAACTTACCTCCGTTGGCTTGTGGTATCCACTGGGAAGGGAGACTTATTTATATGTTCTCACCCCCCATTATTTTTTAGGTAGCTCGGATGGTGAGGATCGGGACGGTGCGTGAGGACAATTCTAAATTCTGGATTGGTCCCTCGTCGACTTTCACATTCCTAGCCCTAGCTTAGTTCACGATTTCTGTTGATTAGTTTATTAGTATGGATCTCTTCATTAGTTTAGTTTGTATCTGCTGATAAGAAATAATGCTTTTATGGTAGATCAAATCTTGGTCATCTGATTTTTATGTAGATTATTAGCTTTCTATTGTCTTCTCCTTGTTATAGTTGCATCTATGTGTGAATGTGGTGTGGTTGATACTTGTATACTTGTGCTACACAGTGTATATACAGAGGAGACTATCCATTTGATTAGGGTATCTTTTATTCATGTGGCCGGTCTATGTGCATCGCGGGGTGTTCTTAAGGGTGTTTTAAATAAAAAAAAAAATTTACACGTTATTTCGTTGGTCTTCCTTAAAAATGATTCTCAAAAGAATCTCGAGACATGACATCACCGTATTTAAGCACCATTCAGGATGCTTAAGACAATGAATCATTCACTGCTTATACTGAAGGCGGTGAATGATTCACCATCTTTATAGAATTTTTTACTTTTCGAAAGGCGGTAAATTATTCACCGCTTTCACCTTAATACAGCGAATAGTTCACCACCTTTACGTAATTCCACCCGCTTGGCACCCACGTGTCTACTCGGAACCTATTTTTGCCTACCTTTACGTCGTTCCACCCGCTTGGCGCCCATGTGTCAACTCGGAACCTATTTTTGCAAATATAAATTTGAGAGATTTAATTTTACAATATAAATTTTTGAGAGGGTTAGTAGACTAAAAAAATTAAAAATAAATCACAAATAATTTATTTGCTTTGGTCACTGGCCTACACTTAGGAACAAAGAGCAAAACATAAATTTTTATTACAATCAAAACAGAGTACCGAAAAAAAAAAAAAAACCCTCCAAAAGACACTTTACGCTCTCTCTCAGCTACCGTAGCAGTTCGTATACTAAAGAGTGTATATTATATATACTAATAGCTAAATTCAACGAAATTAAGAGGAAAATCCAACAAATTAGAAATAATTCTAACTTCATAGATCGACCAAAATAAGTAAGGTTAGTAATGCCGCTCAAGAATTCGAAACACATCTAATAATTTAAAATTCAATTCCTCCCAAATCTACAGGTAATTTTTCTCTTAATTCAATACACGTTAGCTCTATAAATGTAGCCGAAAAGTCCTGGTGTGGACCCATAAATTCCAGGGCGGAAATCTAAAGACTCAACTAGAGGATTTTTTTACAAAATAACCCACTAAAATTTGATTATTTGCAAAATAATCTAGTCTAAATTATATTTAAAAAACTAACCCTCCTTTCGCCACATAGATGCCAGAGTGAAGATTTTTTTGAAGACAATGAATCATTCACCGTCTTTAGTAAAGCGATGAATGATTCACTGCTTTTCTCATTTCTCACAGATCCGATGAATCATTCACCGATTCGCTTATTACAGTTTATTTTTATATCCTATATATAATACTAACAACCACATAAAAATTTTAACAAATCACATATAATCTTAACAATCTGATAATCTGTTACATACCTAACTCGACGCAACCCGTCGATGACGATACTTTGCTGAGACTAATACTCCTCTCCTCGCTTGGCAGATGTAACAAAATCTTAATAATTTATCCATACAATTTCATATACATATAATCTTAACAGCTTGAAAATCCTAATGATCTATTCATACAATTTCATATAAGCTTAATGGTTTGAAAATCCTAATAATCTATGCATACAATCCCATATAATTTTAACAACCTAAAAATCATAATAATCTATCTATACAATCCTAACCATTAAATAAAAATTCTAATAATCCACATATAATTCCAACAACCTTACTTTTTTCTATTTTCTATATAATCCATACACAATTTTAACTAATAAATACGGCGAATAATTCAGTGCCCTTAAAAGACATGGAGAATACGGTAAACGATTCACCACTTTTAAAGACATGGAAGAATACGTTGAACGATTCACCGCCTTTAAAAAACATGAAAAAATATGATGAATCTTTTCAAAAAAAAAATCTCACGTGGTTCTTATGTGGCGAAGAGAAGATTAGTTTGCCAAATATAAATTTGACAAAATTATTTCGCAAATTATAAAATTTTATAGAATTATTTTATAAAAAAATCCCAACTGGAAGTCCTTTTGACATAAGTCAACACTGGCCATGCTTCAATCAAAATGGCAACATACCACTTTCGAGACGTATTAAAGGAGGTAAAAAGAAAAAAGAAAGAAAAAAAGGAGGGTTGGTAGGGTGAAGAATATCATTGTCTAGGTCCAACCATGGTACAAGAGACTTAAGCAAAGAAAGCAGCTTGACTTGCACATTACAAAGGAGCACCAAATTGTATGAGACAGTAGAATGTACAGATATTCGCAGCTCAGATCTTATGGACAAAATCACCAACAAAAGCAGCTTAAAACAAAACAAAGTCATCTTCTATGGTCAAATATATGGACAGGTTCCTCAAATATAAGAGAGTTTTAAACTAACAAAGTTTATACAAATCTCAATGCCGCCACTGCCACCAAAGCTGCAGCTCTGAATAGAACATCATTCATGCTTTTCTCAATCTTACCAGCAACTTCTTCCTCCTCCAGCTTTAGCGGACCCGATTTCTTGCTGATAGAGATAATTGTGTCTCTTAATCCGTAGACTGCCCATGAGAGCCAAAACAGCCCGAGTCCAAATCCAGTGTTCAAGAGCTTGGTAGTGCAAAAAGGTACCCTCCCGCCAGCCATTTTGCATCCAATGGAGAAGAGAACAGCGAGGCCTGTTCCAGCAATGCCCGCAGAAAGTTGTGTAAGGAGCTGGGAGATCTCACGCCCTGATTTCTTCAGCGAGAGTGTAGCCGTAGTGCCTTTGTTTTTATCTAAAATCAGCGTTAAAAGACTTTCACAGGCATGGAAATAATTCTTATGGTACAAATCACGCTTTCTTCCTGCTTTTTTGGTTTCTTTCTTCTTCGGCATTGCCTTCCACTTGAGATTGTGAGAGCTGAGCAATTTAATAATGATCACAAGATGGAAGTCAGCGATAAACAGAGAATATGAGTATCAATATCAGAAATTGATGGTTGGAAAATAAATTAACTTTCACCTATAAGCCTGAAACCTACGAGTCTTAAGTCTCAAAGTCAATGACTCAAACAAGCATGGTTCTATATGCGTAGATGCACCGAACAGAGTCTGATGAATCCTGAGAGCAGGATATTATAAGCATCCAGATCAACAATCCTTCTATGTCCGAGATATCTTATATGGATCCTATTCTTTAGCTGGCCAGCTGTTTACCCACAAACGAAAGAAAGTTAAATATGACTTCAAGAAATTTAGAATTATTTTAGAAACCATTTGTGCTTATGAGATTTTCTTTTCTCCTTTCTCTACGTGCTCTTGTTTCTTGCTCGAGCAAGAGGGAGGGACTGCGGTTGACTTGCAAGATGTAAAAAGTAAAGAGGATGCATAACGATTTTCCATAGGTCTAAACACCAAGATTAGAAGTTGGAGCTTCTACTGATCTGAGAATTCAATATGATGATGTAAACCTCCGAGCTTGAACAAGTTAAGGTAAGCTCAGTCAAATGCAGCAGAAAGTGACTGAGCTCGACTCAACTCGCCAAACAACAGATCCAGCACAACCTTCGCTATCTAGCTAATTGGAGTCGAGTTCATTCCCTTTAAGTCAATAACCATCTTGTGTTCTCATATAACCCAATTACTTTTCAACGTATTTAGATAACCGTTATGGTCATATGGGATAAAATTATTTCATGCACTTATAAAGCACAAAATGGCACAAATTGTGTAGCAATCACTACGAGGCTTCAATGAGAGTTCAAATACATCAGGTGAAAAGGACTCGAGATAAAGTTGTTAAATGGTTCATAACAGATTTGCAGACGTATGAAAATAATTTACCTTTGAGCCCAAAATCTTAGCTGCACTTAGGTTGTTTGATAAGCCAGAGCCTAGGGAAGAACAAGCCAAGCTCGAGCTGGCTCGTAAGCCACGAGCTTTCGCGACTACCCTAATTCCGAACAACCACAATCAATGTTTTGATCAGAATACCTAAGTTAAAAGAACATTTAAGGGCTCTAATATATAACTTTTCCACAACCAATTATCCCTTGAACCATTCCCAAGGTGCCCTGACTCCAATGTCACAAACCATGAGGAACACTCGCTAATATTTTAAATATCTCTTCACTGCCAACGCCAACTCTAGAACTAAAAAGAAATTATTAAGTCTATCCTCCTGATGCAGCGCCATACATCAAGGAAACTTCACCTCTACCCATAGAGCACAACAGGCACTGATCATGCTATAAGTCACCACATCACGACCAAAGGAGCCTCAAATTCCACCCTCCAAGCTGCAGATCACATCATATCCACCTCTTTTGCAGATCCAAGACCTCCTAAAGACCCCAGACAAATTCATCAACCCTTTATTTGATATCCCGATTCAAGTAGTCTATATCATCAAGTTCTTGAACATCAATCCTCTAACCTTTCCAGACGACTAGATAAAGATTTTGTTAACATAGATTGATTGTGATGCGACCGTTGGACTACATTGCCAGATCATTCTTGAGCTGTTGTCTTAGGATTAAATCAACAGGGGAATGTTCAGTTTGAATTTAGGTCAAACTTAGTTTTCTTCATATCAATTTGAGCCATAATGGTCATATCAATTTGAGCCATAATGGGACACTGATTTAAATTGAATCTGATCCTTCTTTTATAGTCAAATATTCTTTTGAACTAGAATTGTATGACTTAAACAAAGATTAGAAATACAACCCCTAATGATAGGAAATTAGGAATTATAGTATAAATAAATTTTCAAGGGTCTTCTAAAGGAACTATTATTTTTTTAGGATTAAATGCAGAAAATCTCCCAATAAATATCTTCTTTTGCACTATAGCCCTTTATCTTTTAAAAACCTCCATTGTTCTCCCTCAAAATTTAAAATTGTAGCAGCTACCTCACACCATCACTATGTCGTCACCACTCACTTAATACATTGTATGGTACAACAGGGTAACTACTAGTATACCCATTTTACACTTAGGAATGACAGAAAAGCGAAAGTTAATTAGTGAATAACTAGGTGATCTCTTTCATAAGGCTGAAGTACAGAAAACTCCCCTGTAATTTCTGTACGTACCCTCTTTTTCGCTTTCCTTTCCTGACTTTCAATAACCTATATTTTACCCCCAAAAAATTTCAAGTTGATGCACTTAACCCCCTTGCATTAGGATTCCATCACAGGAGTTGATGCACTTAACCCCCTTGCGTTAGGATTCCATCATAATTCTGTCTATATTTCTAATAATTTATAATTGAATATACTGAAAATACGCCTAAAAATCGCAGAAATATATTAAAAAAAATATTTTTTCCCTCCATAACAAGTATGGGCATTTTGCCCTCTCCATTAACGTCGTAATCCCGTGAAAACATTTCTGAAATTTGACGGGACAAAGTATTAAGTTTTTAAAAGTCATGAGAGAAAAGTAAAAAAGCGGGTATTTACAAAGGAGTTTATATTTTAGCCCTTTCATAAAATTACATAATTTAAGGAAAAATAAAAAATTCTTATGCATTCCCACCAAATATAATAGGTATCTTAATAACTTGCTTCACTGTATCACACAATTTACGCGTGGACTAGTAACAGAATAATAATGGTACTAGGTTTAGTGCTACAACTTTAAATTTTAACGGGGCAAAATATAAGTATTTAAAAGATAGGGGGTAGAGTGCAAAAGCCTTTTCTTGGTTTTGCTAAAGGCCTTAATCCTAAGCCAACTAGAAAAGGTGGCTAGGAAGGCTCCAAATAGAGCTCTAATGGTTCGTTGTACTTTGTTCTTCGTTCATAAATGTTTACTTTAAAAATTAAGGTGTAGCCATAGTTGTATCTCCGATGTTGTTGGCCGCATAGTGCTTCCCAACTAGACTCAAGTAGCACAATTACTTTAATCTCTTCTATTTTCTTCTTTCATTCTCTCTTTCATTCCTTAGTTTTTTATCCTCAGAAGTACAAAAATTCTAGGTTCGTCACTCTTTGTGCACAACAGGTTCTTTGAAAATTCCCTTATTTATCTTGCCTCAACATACATCTCTGGACTTTTTTTCAAAATGACCCTATACAATTTTTTATTTAGGTAAATAACCCTATGAAAAAAAAAATTTGGCAAACTAACCCTCCTTTTGCCATGTAGGAATGACGGTGGAATTTTCTCTTAAAGGCGGTGAATGATTCACTACCTTCACCGCCTTCCAAATTTTTCACAAAAACGGTGAATCATTCACTGTCTTTGCCTTAATATACTATCTTTCTATTTCCTATGTATAATCCTAATAACCACATAAAAATTTCAACAAATCACATATAATCTTAACAACTCAAAAAATCCTAATAATCTATCCATACAATTCTAACAATCTCACTTTTTTCTATTTTTCATATATAATCCTAACAACCATATAAAAATTTAAACAAGTCACATACAATCTTAACAACCTAAAAAATCCTAACAAACAATCTTCAAGAAGGTGGTGAATCATTCACCGCTTAAATAGGAAATTATGAAGACACTGAATTGTTCGCCATCTTCTTAAAGACGGTGAACGATTCACCACTTTTAAAAGAAAATTCCACCTCCGCACTAACTTGGCAAAAGGAGGGTTATTTTGCCAAATATTTTTTTAGTAAGATCATTTAGCCAATTATAATATTTTTTAGGATTATTTGGAAAAAAAATTCCTACATCTCTCTTATCGCTATTGCAATTATAATGTGAACATTCAAAAATTTTCTACCCTTTTAGCCTTAAACATCAAGGCCCTGTTTGGTTTATAAGCAGGGATATCCCTAGGGTATCCCGGTTAATTCCCCAAATGCAAGGAAAAAAAAAAAAAAAAAAAAAAAGGTCTGAACAATTAGTCCTTAATGGGTTATCCTAGGACAGCCCGTCAAGAGGGAAACAGCTTCATTCCAGGTTTGTTCCATGGGCAATTTTGAAATTATCTAAGTATATTATATTATAAAAATTATAGTATATTATACTTGTATGAAATAGATATTTATTATAGAGCATGTAATTTAATATAAGATATTTAACATATTATATTATGTTATGTTATGTTCTTTTATTTTATATTTTATCATTCTATATTATTATTTATTAGTACACAGTATTGTAACATAGCATAACATATTTTATATTATACTATATTATAGTGCATTGTATTCTACTATTTGTTATAGGTTATATTGTATTATACCATTATTAAAATATAACATAGTAAAAAATATAATTTATTATAGTTATTTCATTATTTATTATAATATAAAATAACTACATAATTAGTATAGTATATTATTTTATTATAATTCAACGATACTACATTATATATTTTATAAGGTTAATTTATAAGGAAAAAATATAGATAACCCCCCTACATATATTGTAGGTTGCACTCTAACCCCCTTGATTAAAACAAAGAAAAACACTTATCTCCTCTTAATGGAATAGAAATAGTTTATCAGGTTACAATGTTAAAAAAAAATAGTGAAATAACTAAAGTACCTCTATTTTACTCACTTCCTCTTACTCCTCATAGGGCCTTCTTCACCACCTCCTACGCTGTCGTGGCTACCACCAACACTGCCACCCTTTCATTCTTTGCCTTAATTGCACCTCCACTACATTCTCCATTCAGCCCTCATCCGCCTTGTCCTCTCCTCAATCTTCTACTTCCATTATTCTCTTCCTCTTTTACCTATACATGCAACTACTATGAACTCTATTTCATCTTCTTCATCTTTCACTCATAGGAATAAGTCACTACATCGTATAAGTCGAGAAGAAAAACAAAAATTGCTTCATTATGGTCTGAAAAAGCGACAAGGAGATGATATCTTGGAAATTTGCTCCTTTTCATATCTGTTCCCACCCCTTGGGAGGTCCTAAATACATGACTACTCGAATTACGGTTTTGGGCAATTAATATTGTAATTTGAAGTGGGAAATATATGAGAGAAGGAAGAAAATGAGATAGAAATTGGAAAGAAGGACAATTGTGGTATAGAACTATAGATCGAGAGAAAGAAGGACAATTTCAATTTAAAACTGAATTTATGACGGAATTGGAACGACAAGCTGATGGAAAAGGGTAAGTGCTAACGGCATATTGTAGGAGGGTTAAGTGTTTTTTTTTTAACCTAAGGAGGTTAAGTGCAACACGTATTATATTGAGTGTAATATACTAAATTTCAGTTTAGTATGCTGAGCTTTACCAAATAGAATAAAGTACAGATGAAATAGGTGCAAACACAATTTGGAATAGTGCGTATTGCTAAAAGATAACATGGGGCCAAGTTTGGAGGAAAATAGATCGAAAACGAAGTTTCTAGAACAAGTTTCTGAAAGCTGGAACTTAAAAGAGTCCAGACCTTGTCTAGGAATTCCGGACCTTGAAAATTTTGAAACTTCGTTGTCCAGACCCCACTGGAGAAGTCCGGACCCTAAGTCGTTTTTGTGCAGGATAACGTTCGGAATTTGGACCTTGGGAGGGAAGTCCGAATCTTGAGGGGTAAAAATTCGGACCTTGGAAGAGAGACCCAAACCTTGGCTGTGAAATGGTCTAGAGTACCTTCGGGATCCAGATCCTCTCGGGAAGGTCTGGATCCTCCTGTGCCGGAGGCTGTGTATAAGAAGGGATGTTTTATACAAAATATTGCAACTCATGGGTTAAGTTGCAACTGTTACAACTCTTTTTATAAGGGACCCTCTCATGAGAAAACCCCTCTTTTTATAAGGGACCCTCTCATGAGAAAAGAAGCCCTAATCCATTCTTCTCCGCATCCTCTTGCTCTCTTCTTCCTCTTCAACCCTCTCTCGTTTTCCACTCCATTGATCCATCTCCTTCTAGCTTTGAAGGAAACGGAATCCGGATTCGTGCTCCTTGGGACACATGGGAGGGATAGAAGCCTCAAGAGAAAGAAACGACGACTTTCAACCAAGCGAGCTTTTCTTGGAGAAAAGGGTAAGCTTGTGAATCAAGGTGAGTTGCCTTGAACTCTTAAATCCTTGATCTAGTCGTTGTTGATTTCATGTTTTGAGGGTTTTGGAGCTAATTTGGCATTTATCTGTGTTGGAGACATGATGTTGGCATCATGTGGAAAAATCTAGGGTCTTCTTGTGGTTGGTTGTAGAATCCCCCAAATTGGTGGGAGTTTGGTTGTGTTGGGAAACCCTAAGCCCTATGTGCAGCAAAAGGTGATGTTTGTGTATTTCTTCTTAGGACCAAGTGAAGTTCGAGAAGCCGGCGACACATGGTAGACGTGAAGTTGTGGTTCAGGGTGAGTACTCAATCCGAAATGGTCCTGCTCCACTATTCGGTTCGCCCGTTCCTATCCTTCTCTGTTATTCACTCTTGCTATGGCCGTGATGCCTCGATAATTTAACATATGCTTGTATGAGGATAGGAATCATAGGATAGATGTTACATTTCAATTGTTAACTAGCATGCCTGGCATTGACACTATACTTGGTGATATCCACAGTTCATCATCTTCATATTATACTTGATTGCCTTGTAGGAGAACTCATGATTTAAACCCGCCTTGTAGAGGCACTTATGATTGACATTGGAGGCATGTTAGTTGGGACCTTCTATGTGGATATGTATCAGTAGTAGCAAACTTCGCCTTGTAGGGGCATCATGACTTGACATAGCCTTGTAGGGACATTGGCGCCTACTCATATGTGATTGACATATTCGCCTTGTAGGGGCCATTGAGATTGGTTATATTTATTGGATCTGCTACTAACTCTTAAGCAATGCATATGACTATAGCTTGCAACACAGTGACACTAAGATAGACATTTTGAGTGGTCGTTCCCCCAGTCCCCTTCAGAGTAGGCAGTTGTTGTGCGGCAACCGTGGCAATCGGCTTGCATAGTAAAGAGCTATGGGGGCCAGCCCGACCTTGCATGCAACGAAGTAACCGTGGCAGTGAGTTCCCCGCAATGCTTCGTCGACATGCTTAGGCCGAATCCCTATGACCGACCATTGGTTAGATTTGGGTACGGTTGAGTAGTTGGAGTATTTGGAGGCATTGATGCATGACTATAGTTAGATTATTATTATTGTTGCATTATGATGAGCTTTGTTTATGGTTAAGTAGTATCATAGTGCAGTTAATTCCTTATAGCTTTTACTCATGCCTTCTCATCCACTTTCAGTATCTATCTATATTTTCGAGTGAACCAGTGGGTGTATGTCGTCACTTGCGGCCTGCTTGTCCCACTGGAAAACTTGTCCAAAGTTTCTCAACCTACATCGTTTTCCGGTGATGCGGGCTTAGAGGAGCGGGACACCGGGTGAGGGCACGTGCAGATAGTTCTCAGACCGAACTCTAGATTTTGTACATTTTGGGGTGACCATTGTATTAGCAAAATTTATAGTCATCCTAGGACGTGTACTCTTTTGTCAAGTAATCTATATCAACGCCATACAGGCAGGAGCAGCCGCCCTAGTGTTTGTGGCGGATCTAGTCGCATCCTCAATATGAGCTTCCGCTGTGGCTCGGGGAGTGACATTGAGAGAGTTAAATGCATTTTAAATATATTGATTTAGTTGCATTGAAGATCAAAATTGTTATGTGAACTACTATATTTTTCATTACTCTCTTCTATTAGAGAAAGAACAGCCAAACATGAGAATCTTCAAGCAAGCGCAATTTTACTTTTGCTTTTGCATATCCCAAAACAATGAATTATCCCGGGAACAACAAAGTTATCCTGAAGAAAATTATCCCGAAACCAAATGCACCCTAAGAGATTGATATATACCTATGCCGTTCTATTGAGGTACTAATCACATGGAACCAAGAGCTCAAATCCTTCTTTATTACCAGATCAATGAATCATTTTATCAAGATTTTACACCATAGAAGCTCCGGTTCCCACTCTCCTCCATAATAGAACCAGGAGTTACTTCTTGCATTGTAAAATTACAGAGAAGGAAAATTTCAAACTATCAACATGTTAATTTGTTTGCTAATACCAATTATATATATTGAACATAAATGGTACCATGTAATTTTCCAAAACTAAAAAGACACTTGCAATAAATATTGCCGAATCATTAGAAATAAACCTTTTCAAAGGTGCGACTGTCTCACTGTGTAGCCCCAGGGAAGACACTTGGTTGTTTGCTCGTGAATGTGCACGAAACTTCCTGCTTGCATAGCAAATGCTTGTTAGCTTCAAAGTATAAAGTTATGGTAATGAGAAAGGAAGAGACTAGGAGAAAGTTAAGACCTTGAATTAGACCTCTTTTGGGGATTTGTTATCTGAACAAACCCACTTCAATGCTTTAAAAATCCCAAAAAAATTTGAAACTACTTTAAAGTGTCCCTCCTACAGAGATATAAGATGGTGGTCAAAACCATCATGAAAGAAGTATCAGGCAGGTGCTTCGTAGGTAGCGGTTCCAACCACCATTTTATAGCATTTAAGAGAAGAACTAAAGCACTTTTGGTTTTCTTGGTCCCTCTAAAGCATCAAACAGGTGTGTTTTGATAGTGCACTCCCAAGCTGGGCCTTAATGGCTAGTCCACAAGATATACATACAGTAAGTACACAAATATCTGTTCAGAGGATATCATTCTACATAGCTGTATCAATTTGGCAATTCGCATAAGTTGAAAAAGGTGAAGCCTTACAAGATGCAAGAAATTCTGAGGTATCCATTTATGATTGCCTAACAAAGCTCAATGAAATACAAACTACTCATCTAGCAAGTAGTTAGTACGGTAATTATATAGACGATCAAGTGCATCCATTAATATTTGACCTGATCAATACTTATCATCCTATCACACAGAAATTTATAGTATCAAGAAACTTGGTTCAGAAACTACTAGAAACTACCACTTGCTAAATCTCAAAACGTCACCTTCAACTGTTCAGGTTGATTTTTATCTTGAGACAAGGCCAATAAACTCTTGCAAACTATTTGGCTGCCCAACAAGACCTTGTTCGCTCAAATGGCTATGTAGACATGCTCCGTTAACATAGATGATGGAGATCAATTTATATTGATTTATCATCAAGACTCGTAACACGTAAAGTAAGAGTGATGTAGCAGTTACTCTATTGGAAGTAATTCGAAATCACATATGAAGTTGAACTGTCTACCATGTAGAAATGTGTAAGTATAAAGATGTCTTTATGTAGTGCATATTAATGTCACCCTTTATTTGAGGAAGCGAAAAAATTTAAAGAAAAGCTGTACCCAATTTGGTGCTAATGTTGTCTTTGCATGTCGATAAACAGTGACATGTTGCATATGTACAGAAGCAAGAAGAAAATAACTGTAGAAGTGTGAATCAAGGGTGTGCAGCGTCATAACCACACACATCAAAAGTCAATATAGTTCTCTAACAACATTCTCTTATAAAATATTCATTATGTTAACTAGTTGACAAGAATAGATGGCACGGTTTTGGTTTAGTTGACAAGAATTGTTATAGGAAACCTGAGACCTACATTTTTTTTTTTTTTTTTTTTTTTGAGAGATAAGACCTACATTTTCTCCCCAATAAATGCTCGCTTTGTCGATAATGTAACCCTTTTGAACTTTTTAATATCAAATCTCTCGCTGAAACTGTTGAGAAATTATCGAGCGTACCCCTCCCTTATCTCGCAAGTATCTTAGTGCAAGGATTAAAGTGCTGTGACACGGGGTCGTGCCGGAAACTTGCCGACACGGTACGGCACGGTGCGTGACGAGTCGTGCCAATGCGTGCCGGTCAAAAAAATTCTTGTGTGCCGACACATAATAGCATGAAATATTTATTTTCTTTAGCAACAAAATATTCTAACTATTTATTATGTCTTTTTATCATATCTTTTGAACTTTATTGAGGAAATTACTTACTAATTTAAAGAATAGAGGGTTTTGAGCTGTGCCATTGGCGTGCCGGTATCTTGTTGGCACGGTATAGCACAGTAGATACGGCCCGTGCCGACGGGCACTTAAAACTTTGCCTTAGTGTATCCATCAAATAACTGTCAAGTATCCAGTAATTTTCTAGATTTTTCAAAATGTCGGATACTCTTATGAAGTGCCTGACACATATCGGGCGTGTATCGCGCGAGTATAGGTATACGATACGTATCTGATACGATATGGGGAGTAAAATGAAGTATTTGTGAATCATAGCTTAAGATTAATGATTAATTAATAAAAATGTATGGAGACCCCTCAACTGTAGACCACTTCAAAATGAAGTACTTTTTTTCTGTTGATATCTCTTTGAATTTTTTATTATGTGGAATTGAGTGACTTTAATCAAACAAATTAGACATCTTAGCATATTAATTGATGATTTTATCAAATTTACTAATTCTAAAACATTTCTAGCAAATAGGACTAGAGTTAGAAATCAGACCAAAGCACTTAATAACTATTATATGATACTTAAGTACTTAACTCACAAGAACAATTCAAACTAAAAATTAGAGTTAAGAAAGTGCTGATTAAAAATTAGATTGTTAACCCTTAATACCTAATAAATTCATTAATTTTAACAAAAATCAGCACCTCAAATGATTACTAAAAAATTAACATAAAATAAAAATAACATAAGTATAATAAAGATAAAAGGTGTCAATCAAAACAAATTTAATCTTAAATCAACCATAGTTATTGGCACATTTAATGCACAATTCAAAGCAAAGGGCAAAATGGCTAAAATATTTATTTCTTCTAGTTTTTACAGGCAGATACCTCCCATGGTATTTTTCAATGTTTCTAAGATTTATGAGGTAGTTATGATATTACAAGATCTGGAGGGGCATGTGTATAGTTATGGGTGACTGGATAACTATGTGGTAAATTATCGCAAAAAAAACAAACAGATTTCAAACAAGTGACATACAGTACAAGTGGAGGATTCAGTAAATAACATAAATATGGAAAATTATGCTATTAATTGAAGAAACATTTGGATTTCCACAAAGGAGATAGTGGCCTACCTTGTAAAGTATGGAACTAGCATTGGAAGCTTGCTACCACCTGTCGATCTTTTTGACAGATTAAACTCTGCGATCATCGAAAGTAGATCTTGCATTTCCGCTTCATTACCAGTAAATAAAACCTGTCCACTTCTATTAACAGTTAAGACAGATATCTGTGGCTTATTTCCAAAAAAGCTCAACAGCGAATGAGGGGTATAAAAGTGACTTTGTGGATTCAGGAAAAGCTGGGGCTCAGCCATTCCAATTTCATAAAGACAGAGATCCAGATTAGGAATAAATGCCTGATGACACACGCCGATAGCCACATTCCGAAATCCCATGAGGTCAGATAATAAAGCCATATTTAGGCCTTGTTCGGTCAACTTAGATCCAGAAGTAAGAAACTTTAGAATCTTTTCATGTCTAGTGCACTGTCCAGCAATCCCAAAACTGAAAAGGATGGAATCAGGGCGAGAATCTGTTTCAAGAACAACCATCAAAAAAGAAACATAAACAAGTCAAAAAAAATCATCCCGAAGTAGTGCAATCATGCCACTGCATTCTTCCCACGCACACCATATGAATAGCATACAACAAAATAGATTATCCTATAGAAATTTAGAACTGTTCCATCTAGAGATGGAGTCACATGGCCAACGGAACAAGGCTTTGCATTGTCATGTAGCGCAAATGCACCCTTAGGCAATAGATGTCACGCCCCGAGCCCCACCTATTTGGTCGGGTTCGGGCACGCCGACAGACCGCCGAACGGGCAGAGTTTCCCCTGTATGTCCTAGGCGTCGCAATCAATACAATTACAAAATGTTCCAACCAGGAATGATAATCAACACACAGATTGCATAAGGAAGTATCAAAACATAACAATAGACTTTGATGTCGCCTAGGAAACAAACGGACAATCTTGAATTTAAAGGGAAAGGAAATAGACTTTTACTAGTTAGTAGTGGATATGCATTCTAATCAAGGACTTATTTTCTCGTCGACACGTGCCAACCAATACCATACGATGCTAACAAAGTATCGGCATGGTGAAGCCCCTGTTTCTACGGCATAGCTTAGAAACCTCTTCTTCAAAACTTTCAACCTAAAATTGCTTTCCAAATTCTTTCATTCTAATGCTCCTGCATTTGGTGGCATGACTCTTGTCAAAAGAACCAAATTTAAAAGCTGGTACTAGTGATCAACCTTGCCTAATAGCTGCTACAAGAGATGGGTGGTTGTCCAAGACTGTTGGGTTGTGCAATCAAGCCAATGAAAGGTGCTGTAAATGTACATAAAGTTAGTTTGTATCTGGTTGTTTTTTGGAATTTGGAACTTGGATGTCATGGTTGTATTAGAACAACTTGTTGAAACCTTTATCTTATATAATTGGTTCAATGCTATAACGACAAGGTAGTAGTCTGCAAAATCCCAAGTCTAGTGGTGATAATGTCAAAGACAAAAGTTTCATGATATAAATTAATAATAGCAATGTCTTTCCAAGTATAAAAAAGTCATATGCTTAAATAAAAACAAGTTTTTTTTCCATTTAGGAGTAATAATGTATTAAAATACTTCGTTCAAAGATACACTAATAACACACATTTCTATTTACAATCACGTAAACCTGCTAGAGATAAGGCACAAACCTTGCACGTCAATAAGAACAGGTTTTTTCTCCATTGGAATAATACATGATGGGCCACAATCTGAAGATAGAGAATTGCGTTGTCCTCGATCATCGAGATGATGAGAATTGAGATGTAAAAAACCGCATCTCACTATATCTTGCCTTCTGCCATGCGTAGGAAAATGAGTTTGAAGCTCCTGTATCATAAAAGGTAAAAGCAACATAACTTATAAAGCAGATAGGATCTCCTAATCAAGAGAAATGCATAAACGGAATAATATATAAATAAATTAGTCAATAAGCACAAATTATTTTGCTGCGATTAGAAAATGTTTAAGAACAGATGACGAATTGATCCAATATTATCCATTTGAAAGTTTCGCGCTGATGCAAACCAGTTCAAATTCTTAAATGTTGTGTTGACTATTTAAGAACCAGTTCCTCAATTTGCAGAACAACTAATTTAGTTTGATAGCCTTAAAATTGTCAATTACCAATTTTATGCATCCTTCATGCATTCATAAATCCTCTAGATGCCAAGGATTTTTGGACATAATCAAATGTGAATCTGATTATCTATGAAAGATTTAGTTACTTATTATTTCCCTCTCAACAATAAATGGGTAAAAGATAAAACTGAGTTACATCTTCATTATGCTTACCAAGTCTTAGAAGTTTAATTTAAGATAAGGGAACCTGTACTAGGGACCGTCCATGTTTCCTTTGTATGGCCAACTAGGAAGCTGATGGCCAAGTGGCCAACTGATGCAGCCAAATTAGTGTACTGCAAGGTGGATGTGTGTTACTCTGGCAGTCCAGTGGGAAAAAGAGAGAGAAGAAGATAGAAATATAGAAAGAAGAATAAGAAAAAAGAGAGAGAAATAGACAGCCAATACAGGCTTAGATAGAAGGAGAAGAGACGGCCAATCTGGGCTCGGAGAGGAGGAAAACATGGATAAAACCCTAAACCATCAAAATTAACTCGTCCTATAAACTGATTACAATTTAAGGCCTTGCTACAGACACCTCTTACCATCCCAAATTTAAACTAGTCTCTTGATTTTAAGGATCTTATTCTATTGATTCACTAAATAAGAAGCATATCAAATTTTTTCTTCACAAAAGATTCTCTCTAATAATCAACTTATCAACTTAAACAAAAATAGAAACTCATAATGCACGGATCCTTTAAAAGCTCGACAAATTAGTGCAAGCAGTTAAAGTGCTAACGGCCAGAAAAAACTCCTCTACAGACAGTACAGAACTTCACTATTCCAATGGTGACAGATCCTAATGGTTCACAGTCTTCCACCGTGCTGCAACAACAACTAATAATGCAACAACTAAGAGAGTCACCAGCAAAAAAATCAAACTCCATCAGCTAACCTGCGGCCACCACTAGAGCCAAAAATTTCACACAAGATTTGGGGTGTTGAAGTGGAAGTGCTGAAATTTAATAGAAAATTGGATTCGAAAATTTTTCAGAGTTGGATCATCAATCTAGAGTATGCAAACGCAAAGCTTCTTCAATTGGTATCAATTAAACAAGGCTCGACAACTACTGTATCCACACGCAAAGGTTCGAGGTGCGGCATACACCTGGTGGATGCATTAACAAGACAGCGCACGTAGATCTGACTGTGATGTGACTACTTGGGAGGAGATTAAAACCCTTCTAAAGCAAATGTATCTCCTTCTTGATTATCATCAAAATTTACAATTTTATTGCCTAAAGTAACAAGATAAGCCTCATTGAACAAAATTGTACGAGCTTTCCTGTCGCACGAAATTGGTCACATCTAATAAGGTCTTAGTACCCAAATATCACACTAGAGAGAAATGGCATACAAGACAAATTAGTTGGCTTAAAATTCAGGACCATTGATGAAATTTCAACACTACACTTCAAATCTAACACAAATTAAATAGAAGAGTGTGTAGCCAAAAATCCAGTTTAGAGTCTTCTTCATTTGCGCCAAAGCCACAAAACACTTCGAAACAAGTTGATTAAGCCTTCTGTAGTCGAAATTGATACCAAAAGATCAGAATTATGGCAAGGTCAAAAGTGTTTCAAATCTTGTGAGAAAGGACACCTCCCATAAAACAGCCCTCGTTGACACATGAGGCCGTTGTAAATGCTCTCAAAGTTTCACCAACTAAAGAAATGCAAAAGATGAAAAATCCTTCTATAGAAGTAAATGGTGACACACAGTCTTTATTCTCATCATGCTATCAATGCAAAGAATTAAAATGTGAGAAGAAATTAAAGATGTCACAACATTTCAGGACCAACATGACGTGTGGTGGAAAGATTTTTCCAGTTGTTCATCAACAATGGCTATGCAGAAAATATTGTATCCACCAATTTAGTGAAAAAGCTAAATTCTGAAATAGAGTGCAAAGATTATTCCTACCCACTGGCATAGCTTAACAACAATGAATGGACTATCATCACATACCACTATTTGGTGGAGTTCACAATTGGTCCTAATTGCAAAGAGGAATTCGTGTGCGATGTAGCTCCAAAGACTATAGCTCATATTCTTCTCAGGAAGCCATGGATATATGATTGTCCAGGTTTCACATTCTGGCTATCTCAATACGTACGCGTTCCAACATCACAATAAGAAAATTGTGCTGCACTCAATGCGATTGGAAGAGCCAATTCAACCAGCCATGAAGATCGGATTTAGATCCGTATCCCAGTTGGAAGTTGACTACATCAAATCATGAGACTCGAGAATGAGTTTACGCGCATTGAATGCAAGTGATGCGGTCAAAACAATAATTAAAAATTTAAAAGTATTTTCATATAGTTTTCAAAATTTTATTTTAATATTTATTTTTAGATTTTTTTAAATATTTTTAGGATATTTCATATGGACTAAATCCTTAAAAATTAAGGATTGATTCTGGGATTTCTAAATATAGGTGAGATTTTTTTTCAGAGAGGATAATGTTGGATAAGCAAACTCCCTAGAATCAAAGATTTGATTAAGATTACAATTAGGGTTTATTTTATATGAATTAGGCTAATGCCTAGCGTAGAAAAAAGAGTTTCGAGAATAAAATATTATTTTAGATTTCTGATCATTCTTTACACCCATTTGGCCGAATTCCAGCATGTGTGGCTTAATTCTTCTACTTCCTCCTTCCTTGCATTTTTGTTTTTCCTCTTTTTTCTCTGCATGCTACAATACCCGCGACTGTAGTATTTTCACAGTACTTTTGTAACGATCCGACTCGCTAACAATAATAACTCGTTGGGCCCAAACCACCGGCCCAAAACGCTTAAGCCCAGTTATTATACAAACTGTCCAAATTCAGAACACAGACATACAAAGCAGAATTACAAAGTGATGCGAGATTTAGAGGTGGCTCCTACAAGTTCAAGAGGTGGCTTCCACCAAACCCGTTGGTGTAGCACTTTGCGCCGCATAGCACATAGCTCTCACACTTCCGGCTGGTATCGGCTCTAATACCATTGTAACGACCCGACCCGCTTTTTTGTTGGAAATAATTCATCAGGAGCTAGCGGGTCAGGTCGTTACATTTAGTATCAAAGCCGAATATCAACCGGAAGTATTTGAGCTAAATGCTATGTGGGGCAAAATACTACATCAACAGATTTGATGGGAGCCGCCTCTTGAACCTGTAGGGGCCACTTCTAGAATCTCACATCGTCTGGTAATTCTGGTTTGCATCTGTGATCTGGTTTCGACCAAGACGAGGACATCAGGGTCTAAATAGAGGGAATTTGTAACACTCCAATAATCCCACATTGGATGAAAAAATAATTCTAATTGGAATATATAAGACCTCGTATGCTAATAATAATAACTAGGCTTAAGCATTTTGGGCCGGTGGTTTGGATCCAACAAGTTATTATTGCTAGCAGGTCGGGTCATTACAACTTTTAACCTACTACCTATGTCAAAAAGCTCATGCATAATGGAAATGAGCCAATGCATTGGACTTACTAGAATAAGAAAGAATCTCTGATGGAAAACCAACCAAAGAGTTTCTCTTTCAAAAATCAGTTTGAAGAGGCAACTCAAATTTTATTTCATGAATTTTACACATAAAACATTCTAAGAGAAGGAAAAAAAAAGGATTGGAAACTCCTTTCAAAGTTCTAAAAGTTGTCCATACAAGTAGCAAGGATACCCAAATAAAGTCACCCCTTTACTATCCCAAAGAATGTTCCAAAAAGCGGTCTATGCTGCCGCATATGCGGTCCGACCATATATACGGCCGCAAAAGCGGCATTTTTTTTTATATGTTGAATGAGATTGTTTGGTTAATGATTATACATACACATATCTATTTTCATACAGTTTTAGTTTTAGTAGGTATTATTCCTAATATATCTAATAATTCTAATAGTTATATCATTAATATCAATGAGTAGTTTTGTAGTTGTTAGATGTTTTTTTTTTTTTTTTAAGTGTTGGCCTGTCTGATGACTTGAATGATAGTTTATGAAAAAAAATATTGTTCTTCAAAATAGTTTAGCATACTATTTTTTAGAAAATTTATTTTTATTTGACATTTTNAACTAATAATTAGCAATTTACTCTTAATTATTAAATAGAGAAATAAATAGAATGTTGATGACTTGAATGATAGTTTATGAAAAAAAATATTGTTCTTCAAAATAGTTTAGCATACTATTTTTTAGAAAATTTATTTTTATTTGACATTTTTTTATCACTTCTCATCAACATTCTATTTATTTCTCTATTTAATAATTAAGAGTAAATTGCTAATTATTAGTTTAGTGGTACATGTGTGCGTATGAGGTCCTTTACTTGAAACTAATTATTTCAATTTGTGAATTTTAAATTATTCATTAGTTATTTAGCTTTGTTATATTTATATATAATTTTAATAGCTGAGCCGCCTATGCGCTATGCAGTGGGGAGCCGCATGGGTACCGTATACCGTATTTTGGAACATTGACCCAAATGGTTGTGCTTTCAAGGTATTAGGCCTTTTAGTATTTTGGGCTTTACTTTTACAATTTGAATAGAGAATTGGATATTGATAACCTAAAGTCTCCTTTAAACTTATATCTCTCTTTCCCTATTGTCTTAGAATCGTTTCTTTCCTAGGTTGTTGAACCTGATCTAATGGGAACACGTCATTTCTCAACAAATCAACCTGTATGACATTACGGACTATACAAATTCAAGGATTTTTGGCAAACCCATATAGTTTTTCAATTGTAAATATAAATCCTTAAAAAAACTTTTATTTCTAATATTACACTCATTTGCGCCACTTCGGCAAAAAGAAGCAATCATTTACCACTTTCAAAATGCAGAGAATTATTTACCTCATTCTAGAATTAGTAAACCATTCACCACACTCACATAAGAATTAATTTTATTGAGGTAAAGTATTACTTTTCTAAGTTCGGCTTCAACAGATATATACCGCTTTTACAAACAGTTAGTGGCTCATCGCTTTTATGAGTACCCCAAATATTTTAAATAAAGCGGTAAACAATTTGCCTCATTTAGAAACGGTGATTTGTTCACCGCTTTCTTTGTTTCCCGCCTACGTGGCATAATTAAGGCCTAATTTTGCAAATAATTTTTTTGAAGGACTATTTATACAATTATAATATTTTGAAAGCCTACATATGAAAAAAGTTCTACAAATTCTTTGGATTTCATTTCTCTTTTTCTTCCCCTTCTTGATCTGCAACACACCAAGAAAAAACAAACTTGAAAAGTTTGCTTGTTGGCAGTTGAGAATTTGACATATGATATTATATCAAAATTGTATCTGGGATGCTTTGACCAACGACCAAATCTTCTCGGAGATGGTGACGAACAACTAATACAACACAAGTACCTCCGGGAAAGATGAAGATCTGGACAAACAGAAGCACTATACAGTATAACCAGAAGCAATTGAAATTTCTACGAGAACAACTAGGCTTGACGCCACCAAGCCCTCATCCCGTGCTAAGTAGGGTCTACTATGTTCATCCTCAAACGAAACGATGAAGGACCCATAACATATTTTTTTTATTTGCCAATCAAACCTATCTTGAGCTGTCCATACTCTTGATCAAAGTGTGGGCTAAAAGGCTTTCCTGGTCACCCTTATGCTACCTCATTCTCACACAATAGCCTACTTGGATTGCGAGCGGCATACCAGCATCTTCTTCTTGCACGCGATGCAACCTTCCCACCCATCTAAAATGACCTCTCTTTCATTTTCACTTCAATTAATTGCAATCCTCCGACTTCGTGTAACCACTTATCTAGACAAATTAATGGCTCTCTCATTCAGATTTCCAGTGTAAAATCCTTTATCAGTTTTGAATTATGAACAGGTCAAACACGTAACAATCCAAGCATTAAACACCGACGAATCATCATAGTTTAGTAATTTTCAGTGGATTCTTTGTGACGGGAATTGCTTCAAACGCGGAGTTGACCTCGGACGCCCTTTGATTATGTTCAGCAGGGCATAATCGACTGATGACACTAATATCGATGCCTCCGAGACCTAAAATCGGAAGCGGAAGCGGAAGCGGAAGCGGAAGCGGAAGAAACTAACCAGTAGGATCAGTAGGATAGATGACAAGTACGGAATATTTGTTTAGCTCACTCACCTGATGAAAAATAGGCGGCGAAAAGGTTGGTGAGGTCACGAGAGAGAGCTCCGCCATCTTCGTCGAGCTAACAAGCGCTGCTGAAAGCCCAATTTGATAAGCCGCGGATGAACGAGTCGGCAGGGGAATTTCTACGGAAGCGAGACCCACGGCCACAAGCCCGGGGGGCTCGCACCAGAATCAGATAAAATGGAAAGGGCGCTTTTTAAATTCCAAAATTTGGGTAGCCGAAAATTTTCGAAGGGGAATTCGACTCTACCGGCTCGCGGGCTATGTGGTCGTGCGGGAACCTTCGGGATCCCATTTGGACGGCGACGACAAAGAAGGATATTGGAGCGTTTCGCAGATTTTTTTTTTTTTTCCTTTTTTTTTTTATAACTGTTCTTTTTCTTTTTCTTTTTCTTTTTCTTTTTCTTTTTTTTTTGGCCGATAACAAAAAAAAATTTATTTGATTTTGAGTTTTTACCGACTTTTTAAATTTTATAAATTCGATTTAAATTTTTAATAAATTGAGCAAAATACTCTTATTTGTCTTTCTCTTTTTTTTTTTTATACTCGTCGTCTTGTAAAGTTTGTCTTCTTTCTCCTCGCTGCTTCTTCTTTTCTTTTTCCTCCCACTTTCTCTTCTTTCTCCTTTTCCTCACCACCCCGATGTCACCGCCGTGCTCCTCTCTCTTACTTCACTCGCTTCGTACCTCCGTTGACACCAGCTTGGATATTGCACATAGCACAATGCAGCAAAAATACATACCCGTTGATGGTGACAGTAATGGTAATGAGAGTGCTCGAGGTTTTGATGACGACGGAGAGGGAGAGGACATCGGAGCTGCGGCGGTGGCTGTAGCAAAATGCAAGGGAGAAAGATGTAGTAACAAAAAAAAGATATAGAGGATAAAAGAAAAAATAAAGAAAAAATAAAGAAAAAATAAAGAAAAAAATTTCTCCTAAAAAAACCATCATATATTGTGACCGCTAAAAATAAAGAAAAAAGAAGAAGACGAAAAAACTGTACTATTTGAAATCAAAGTTGCACTGCTTGAAAATAAGTTGCATTGGTTAAGATAAAATTACACCATATAAAATAAAAATTACATTATTTTTGGACTAATTACACTATTTGAGACCCAATTATACTATTTGAGAGAAAGAAGAGAGAAGAATAAAACAAAATTGCACAGTTTGAGATGAAAGTTATTCTACTAGAGAATAAGTTGCACTGATTGAGTTAGAATAAGTTTATCTCAAATAGTGCAGCTTAGTCTCAGACAAAATTACACCATCTGCCACTCCCTTCTCGTGCCTATATGCTCCCTGAGCTCCACTCCCTCTACCGCTACCTCATTCTCCTTCTCTCATCCTCCTCCACCTCCTTCACGGCCGCCACCGCCACTGTCGCTATTGCCGCCACCATCTCTGTCGTTGCTATTGAGGAGAATTAGCATCAGGGGGACAATCAAATTGGCATCAGTTAACAAATTTTAACTAAAAGAACTCAATTAACACAACTAATAACAAAATATATGTATTCAAACTATCCAAAATGATTGACAAAACTTACCAAAAGATAAGATTGTGTGATCTTCCAAATTGAATCGAACAAGAATAAAAAGGGCCCACTCTGCTTTGATCATAAAAGGATCAAATAACTGGTGATTTAATATTTTAGATTAAAACTATGGCGACGACGAAGACGATGGCAAAAACGACGATGACGACGACAAAGACAACAACGGAGACGACGGCAATAGCCACAGCGGAGATGATTGTGACGACAGCGACGGTGGTAGCCACGAAGGAGGCGGAGGCAGATAAGGGGAGGAGTAGAAGGTGGAGATAGATGGAGTAGAACTCAGGAAGCACGTGGGCATGTGTAATGTACCCGATTTTTAATATAAAAAAATAAGTGTAAATAAAAATAGTGTAAGACACTATTTTTATTGGACTTAAAGAAGTAAAATATAAGTTGAAAATGACTTTTGTTTAAATTGGAACGAAAATAGAAGATTTAGAATTTTCTGTAAGAAACGGGGCTGATCTTTTAGCAGAAAATTCACAGTGTCAGAAAATTATGAAAACTTGAGAATATGTCGGAATTATTTTTCTGAGGCTAGATTTAAAGTTTCGCGTCATTTCGAAATCCGAAAAGTGAAAAATAAAATCTGACTACTATCTGCTAGAGATTTTAGTCGGTAGAGCCTTCGGTGACCAAAAATGGTCGAAACTGAGAAGTTAAGATTTCGTTTTTCTTGTTAATTTAAACCGAGCCTGACTGTCAAATTTGAGTGCAAATGGACATTCAAAATGGCTCCGGCGAAAAATTTCAGATTCTGAACTGCTAAACTGAAAATAAGCTATATGTTGAGGGGCCTATGTATGTAACAATTATTTCTTCCCCTTTGTCCTGGTTCAACCCGAGAGAGAGAGAGGAAGCAAGTCTTCTCTCTTTCTCCCTTGTTCTTTAGCTCACACCTCACATCTCTCTTTCCCTTAGCTTTCTCTCTCTAGCAATTTCTCCATTAAAAAGAAGAAGTTGGAGGAGATTAAGTTGGAGATGAAGCTTGGTGGTGAAGCAAGCTCTCCAATGGTGGATTTAACTTGGTGAGCATGGTGACCTAAGGTGAGATTTCATGTTTTAAGCTAGGGTTTGTGTTAAATCCTTCATGAATAGCATTCTAATGATCCCTAGGTTATTAAACACATGTTCCACTATTTAATTTTGGGTTATTTTGAGAATATGCTCATGCTAGGGTTGGAATGGGGGTTTTGGGGATTTGAGGGTTTTGGTCTATAATAACCCTATAGTTCTCTAATTGAAGGTTAAAGATGAGCCCTTGATGATCTTAGATGGCGGATTGGCGAGTGTTTGATTGTAAGGTACCGAACTTGTAACACACTGGACCTTTGCAAATTGCGAGGTTCGAGTGTTTGGATGTGTTTCGAGCTTTTCCACACTTGGTGGAGGGTCGTAGAATGTTTTCCGACCTAAAAAGTTCGAAAACTGGAATTCTGGATAAGTCCTGAGAGTTTTTACTCTCGGGGACCGGTCCCTGGAAGGAGAGACCGGTCCCTCAGTGAGCAGTGTTGCGGCAGCCCTGAGGCAACCGGTCCCTGGCNGCTGATTTCAAGGATTAAGTTGCAATTCTTTGTTCTTATCACTTTGCCCAGGGTGTTTACACATGTCCACGTATTGGATTTCTTCTCTCTCTCTTTTGCATCTTTTCCTTCCCCCTCCCTCTAGGCTGTTGGAAACCGAGAGGAAATTGATGCAACAGCTTGAGTGTTGAGTAGCTATGGGGCTACCCGAGCAAAGAGAGCAGTTAAAGAAAAGTGAGAACTCGAGGAAGTTCAAATAGAAGCTGAAAGTAATTTGAGAGAGAGAGAGAGAGAGAGAGAGAGAGAGAGAGAGATTTGGTGAAATACCTAAGCCAAGGTAAGTTTGGTTAGTATTTGTTCCTAAACAAATTAGTTGCCTTAGAGATGATGCTTATATAGACTTCTTGCTGCTAGAAGTGGCTGATTTGGAGCTTCGGGCTGAGTGGAGCTACCAAATTGGGGTTGCAGCTGAAGGAGAGTATCCCTGCTGTGGGAGCTATCTAGTAGGAGAATTGGGCCTTTTGAATTGAGAGTGATCTAGAGAATTATCAAATAAAGGTAAAGTGTACCTAATAGATAATGATAGTTTAACTAATTTCATTAAAAGTGAGTTACAATTAGAGGATTGTTGCTGCAGTGAGCAGATTAAGTTGGATTCGGGCTGTTGGGATTGCCAAAGTGAGGACCCAATTGTGAAGCTGCTGCAGCTTCAAGAATCTCTGGGCACCCAGACTCAAAGAGGGAGTAGAGGATTGACAGCTTCCTAGTTAATCGAGCTGGAGGAGTTCGAAAGTGAGGTAAGAATGAATCCAATTCCTGATTTGAATGGTGTACGTTACTTTAGTGAAATGATAAGTATTAAGATAAATTTACTCCCAATTCTAGATTGGAAGGATCTTGATGAATATGCAGGTGCTGGAATTAGTATTCAGCTACTATATAAGACAGCATACTACATGTACATATACATGTGGATAAGTTATGGAAAGCCAAAAGCTGAATTGGGACCATGTTAAATTCTGTTTAAAGTAGATACTAGTCGTCCTAGTTCTTAATTATTAAAGTGAATTAGAGAAACTTCTAATCCAGATATGCATAGTACCAAGTACCCGTATTAAAATTGGGTAAGGATGAGTACTATAAGATACTCTCGAGTTGAGAAGCAAACGCAGAATTTCAAGGAACTGAATTTCAGCATTAACTCTACCGACTATGGGAGTTGGAACTAGCTAATTGAGTAGTAGATCTGATAAATTTCAGATTAGAAATGATTAGAGCCAAGTTGGATTTGATTAGCTCTAATTTCTAAATGAAATTGATGCTAATCCCTGCTTAGAAGGAGGGATTAATTATGAGTTGTTTAACTTCTGAGACTTTAAAATGCTGAAATTCTAAGTAGTAAATGAAGCTGATCTCTATGTACTCGAAGCTGAAATTAATAGTTAAGGCTATGCAAAATATAAACATGCAAGTAAATATGTCTATGTGTAGACTATTATAAATAAAATCCAAGGTAACCTGGCTTTGATTTTGAATGGAATAGTATTAATAGTTGCATGAGAAACAGTGAGACTATGTAAATATATATATATGTGGATAGTATATATCTTGGCGTAGAAATGCAAGTTTTAGTAAAATGTATATATGACTCTAGTCTAAACTCTTTTATTCCTTTATAAATGAAAGTTAAACTTGCTCGAAGGTCTAAATTGACTATCCGACAGGTTGACGACGCGCTAATTACGATTGAGGCCGTTCTAGTTTCATTTATACTGAGTCGCGAGAGATAGTTGTCGACGCATTTCGAGACGTTGATCTTAGTTGATTGACACCACTACAGGTGGGTGGTGCTATCCGAAATCTTTGAATCACCTTTTATGTCTATGATTTTTCATTGAGCATATTACTCGTATTCATGCATCATAGGGTAGTGATATTATGCAAGTGGTATTTGAATATGTGAATGCCTATCAATGTTGAGAAAATGTGAACTTAGAATGTGGACATAGAACCCTATGAATGTATGGACTATAACAATAGTGAACTTGGTGACACTCTAATTAGAGATTGAGTTAGCATCAAGAACTGAATTTGTGAAACTAGCATAAAGAACTAGTTAGAGTAAAGTGGGACAGTGTTTGTCAGTTGAATCCTCTAAAGGGGGATCAGATCATACTCACATTCGTTTGGTTCAAGGTAGGTCGCTCCTCCTTGAACGATGAGCTCCGAAGTAGTCATCTTTACTGGATCAGGAGATGCGTCTCCCCCAGTTGACAGTCCCGTCGGGTGCAGGTTGCGTCTCCCCGATATTTGGGATAGTGTCAGTGAGTTATTGTTAACCAAAAGGTTAACCAAGAGATTGGGTAAATTCAGTAAAAGCATGCATGCATATTTACAGTTTTATATATTACTTCTTTCAGTTTTGTACAGGCATTGTAGTAGTTACATATTATAGTTGGTTACTATCTTTTTACTTCCTTGCCTACATATGCCTGAGTAGACCTAGTGGGTGAGTCGGCGAATTCGGCGGTCGAACCCACTGGGAACTTTTCTGTAGTTCTCACACCACTAACCATACAGGTTCCAGTGCGAGCGGTGTAGCCGAGGATCGTGGCAAGAGCCCCGCAGTATAGCTAGCTGACACCAGAGTATAGTACTTTACTATTTTGAGTTTATGTAGCATCTATTTCGATGTACAGGGACATGTAAATGTATGTATTAAACAGCATGTAAATAACTAAATGTTTCTGTTATGTAAAGTTTTAAATTACAGTGAATTTCATTGTACAGTTAGTTTACTATCACTTGTGCTTGTTGCTGGCCTTCGTGCAAGTCATGTATATCGAAATGTGATCCTGGGAATTGTTTATTTCTTTATACATGTATTCGTTATTGTTTAGCCTTGGGCGGACAGAGGAGGTTCTATCCGTTCGGCGTCTGTGTACGGGCCCGGATCGACCAAAATGGCGATAGCAGGACGTGACAATGTTAGTTTGGAAAGCCATTAGAATGATTCCGGTGAAGTTCGGAAGCATTCGGGCGTTTTCGGAGCGCGTAGGCGTGAAAACGGGACCCAAAAGGCTATGTTGGACCATGAAACTAAATCCGGCATTAGCGCGGATGAAAAGATGGTGAAAATACGCTCGAAAACATGTTTGGAGAGTCTCGGTTCGATTTGAAAAGAATCAGAGACTAAATGAGCGAAAACGAGCGAAAACGGAGAAGAAACGAAAAAAGCTGAAATTTGGCTAAGTCCTAAAAATACTGGAATTCTGGACCTACGGGGACCGGTCCCTCAAGTCCAGGGACCGGTCCCTTATACAAAAAATTGCCCCATGCAGGCAGTACATAAAATACAAAGTTGAGGGGCTGTTTTGCAATTGTTGCATGAGTTGAGCTATTAGAGAGGTGTAGAACTCATCCCCTCTCATTTCTCTCATTTGCAACCACCCAACACCCTTCCTCTCTCTCTCTAGAAGCTCTTCCTCTCTCTCTAGAAGTGGAATCAAGAGGAGGATAAGGTGGAGATTGGAGCTTGAAGGAGGATCACCATTGTTGTCTTCTTCTTTTGCTTGGAGAAGGAGCTTAGTAGAGGTAAGCTCTTTGCCTTCTCATGGTAGAATGCTTGGATTAGGGTTTTATACTCTAGAAATGGAACTTAATGATGCTCTAGAAGTAATTAATCTCATTTATTGCTTCGGATAGTGCTTGTATGAAGCTAATTGCAATAATTGGGATTTAGGGCTCCAAAAAGAGGGCTTTTGTTCTTGTACTCGGTTTGAGTATTCGTCGAGGCTACGCGAAGATATTGAGGAAATAAGCCGTAAAGGTACAGATTGCCGCAGCACGCGGCGTAAGCTTCCAAAAATCACAAAACCGGAATCGTAGCATCGTGACATCACCAAAAGGTGGGGGGTGTCCATCCCGAAGCAACCGGGCTTCCTTTTATGTCTAAGTTCTATTTTGATCATATTCATATATTGATATTGTGCATTATAGGATTAGTAAATAATTACATTCCATTTCCTTGTATGTTTCCTATGGTAGTGTAGCATTGTGGGCTTGACACTTGAACTTAGGTTGCATGAGGATTGGGTCATGTGACAAGAATCCTATAGTCACAAAAATGATGATGAACTTGGACTTGTGATGATAAAAACAAGTGGCATTCAAATTAGTATAGTAGAGATACTATAATGTGAACGAGTGGCATGTCAATTTAGTGTATTGAGACACATACAACCTCATGACATATTGAGTGGCATTTGGACTAGTGTAAAAGAGACACTATAATATAGACGAGTGGCATGTCAATTTAGTGTATTGAGACACATACGACATCATGACATAAATGAGTGGCATCAAATCTAGTGTAGTGGAACACTGGCATTTAGGGATAGTAGATTTTTCCGATTGTCATATTGTGGACATTATGCATTTTGCATTAGTACAGTTGAGGCATTTTGGCCCTAGTAGATAGGGTATCCTCCAGCGTGGGGATTGGATCATACTCACATAGTCAGTGTAACCTTGGCGTGGTCGCTCCACCCGAGTAGCGATCTCCGGAGTAGTAGTCGCGTTGGCGCAGACATAGTTGTCCCACAGGTGGGTCTTGGGTGAGTGTAGTGCAGATTCTCCCCACTAGCGAGATTTGAGATGTGAGTTGGGATAGCAACCTTCGGGTTGATCTCGGGGTAGCAACCTTCGGGTTGATCATGAGATTGGATATTATCGAGGCATAGTTGCACGACGCACTATGTAGTAGCTCATTCATTCATGTGATTGTTTAGGCATAGTATCATGTGTAGATTGTATACTATGTAGTAGCCCATGCATTTCACTTGGGTATGGTATTTGGATATTTGAGGCATAGTAGCATGTTGCAGGATACATTATTATGTAGTAGCTCATTTCCATTATTGTTGAGGTATAGTATCATGTGTAGTTTGCATACTATGTAGTAGCTCATTTCCATTATTGTTGAGGCATAGTACCATGTGTAGTTTGCATGCTATGTAATAGCTCATTTCTTTTATTGTTGAGGCATAGTAGCATGTGTAGATTGCATACTATATAGTTGCTCATACATCGGATTATTGAGACATAGATCATATACTATGTTGTACCTCATATCCTTGATTATTGAAGGTATAGTAGATTGTTGCAGATTACTTTACTATGTTGCACTTCAATTTCATATCTATCTATTTATCTATCTTCTCGTGCCTGCTTGGATGTAGCACACTGGACCTTTGCAAATTGCAAGGTTCGAGTGTTTGATCTGTGATCTGAGTTTTTTCAGATATTCTGGAGGGTCGTTGACAGTGTTCCCACCTATGGCTCGTATCCCGAGAATTGTGGTATTTATAGTAGCGCTAAGGTCGCCGAAGTGGAGAACTTAGGCTCCTCTCAGGTTGCCTCAGCAGGGCTGTGTACCGGTACAACATTGAAGTTGTACCGGAACAAGTGGTTGTACCGGTACACCATCGGAAGTGTACCGGTACACTTGGCTATTTTCTGCGAACCCGAGCCTCGGGTTTGCGCGTACAGGGTTTTGTACCGGTACACTTTCCCGTGTACCGGTACACAATGCAGTCCGCAGACTGCTTGTTCTAGGAGAGTGTTTTTGCAATTGTTGCTTATCTATAAAGCACCCCACGCCCCTTTGGAGTTCCCTGAGCTTGAGACTAGAGGAGGAGAAGGTAGGGAGGCCATCTAAGACTTCTCTTTGATTTTCCTTCTTTTGTTGGGATTTTTGATGATTTATTCCCTCTTTTTGCTTCTTGGTGTGAATTCCACCATGGAAGGAGCTTGGAGCTTGGTTTTGGAGCTAGTTGGAGGAGAGGTCTTCAACCCTAGCTCATCCCAAGCCTTGTTTGGAGCTTCTCTCGAGGTTAGNCTTGCTTAGATGATAGAACCTTGCTCGCTCTGATATCACTAGTTGTTACTGCTCTATTTGTACTATTTCTTGTTTTTACCTCCGCTTTTATTGTAGACGCCTTATATGTGTAGACATATGGCGGGTCTAGGCACGCTACCGGGAGGGCCTCCGCCGGTCCCGGGGCGTGACAGAACTTCTAAAATTATGAAGTTGCGGGGTATTTTTGTAATGTATCGAAAATCTCTCTCGAGCTAATTGTGATCAAAGTGATCACAATAATGTTAAAATGGAAATTAGAAAATTCTAAATTTAATTAGAGGTTTGAGAACAGCAAATGAGATATTTTGGAAGTGTGAGAATAGATAAAAAATGGAATTGGAATGGCTAAAGAAATCCAATTGTCATTTTGACTCGAAAACTGAAATTTTAATCAACTTGGTTGAAAAGGATCAAATTGATGTCGAATTGGAAATTAATTGCTTCCAAATTTATTTGATAGACCGGGAAGCNTAGAAATGGAAAACTTAGGGTTTATTTGGGGGTTTTGGATTTAGGGCTTTTGAAGCTTGATTTTTTGGATTAGAGCCTTCATCTAAGTAGGATTGGAAGGGTTCTAGCTCCCATTTGGAGCTTGTGAGGGGATTTCTACTCTATAGGTGAGTTTTGGCCCTTTCGTTGAGTTGGTTAATGTTTAACCTATTCGTTGTTCGTAACGTTCGTGTAACACTCATAGTTTAACCTTTAGGGAGCTAGGAGGCTTGTGGGCACCTTCATCGACGCAAACGAAGGGTTTCGAGGAGACTTGGTGGGTTTGGCCTCACCAAAATGGGATAAATCATCCCTATAATGGTTTTTACTTATCGTAAAATGAAGATACATGCATATTCATGCAAGATAGATTATTTGTGAATTTTAGAATGCTTAAAATGCACATGTTATGTATAATATATTTTTGGACCTCAATGTAGTAGAGAGTTTGCATATTGGGCTTGGGCCTATGGATAGCACTTCTATGTGTGAATTTGGATCATGTTTCATATAGTGAAAATGACAAGTGCATTGCATTCTTGGACTTAGACTCATGCTTGATATAGTAAGCTAATGTCATAAAGAGACATTCGACTTAAAATTGGTATAGTAAGCTATAAAGGGGCATTAGGCTTGGACTAGATATGGACTTAGCAAGCTAATGTCATAAAGGGGCATTAGGCTTGGTCTAGATATTGACTTAGCAAGCTAATATCATAAAGGGGCATTAGGCTTGGAATATGTGTGGACTTTGTAAACCTAATGTCATAAAGTGGCATTAGCGTTGGAACAAGATTTTGGAATAGTATGATATAATGCCAGAAAGGGGCATTGGACAGAATGAATGGTTAAACCTTCACTTGGGACATTGGACTAGACCTATGAGTTGCTAGCGATCATTTCCATGGTAAAGCCATGATGACCGGATCGTTGAGACGATGGCTTTGCTTGCTTGCCATTTGTGCTCATTCGCACATGCTTGTGAGGGTCGCTCCCTACAAGCCGGCACTCCGGAGTTGGCCTTTTTGCGACGCAGTTCGCGCGTGCGGGATTGAGACGCCTGTAGGGTCGCGTGGGACAGCCTTATTCCAACTTGGGATGATGTGCTACCACGGGCAGCTAGGCGGCGAGGCGCCTGTAGGGTCGTGTAGGACAGTCCCGTTCCTCGAGGGGGAATGTTGGTGTCACGCCCCAAACCCGCCTATTTGGTCGGTTTCGGGCACGCCAACAGATCGCCGAACGGACAGGGTTTCTCCTGTACCGCGGACAGAGTCTCCCCTGTACGTTCAAGGCATAGCAATCAATACAATGTACGATGGTTCCAACCAGGAACACATTTCAATCAAGATTGCATAATGGAAGGTATCAAACAACATAACACATCCTATGTTATTACAAGCATTCACATTAGATTCATTTTACATCACAATTACATATTATAATTTAACTTCCGAATACAATCTAGCTTTAACAATATTAATAAAACTTGATTCTTTTCTTTTTCTTACATCCCTAAGTAACCGACTCAGGGTACCGCTATCTCTAGTCTCAGTGGTAGGGCGCTAACTATGGAGCTACGCCCTCGCCTCGCGCCGCCGCGCCGCTCACGTGTGAACCTGTAACACCCCAAAACCACGTGGGGTGATAACCAATTCCATGGTTCCCAGTGGGTACGGCCACCCAAGGGAAGAGCTCGACCAATAGGTCCAAAAGAGGCAACAACAGGTTGTTCAATAAAGAGATAGATACATATCTTGATTATGCAACTAATAAAACCATGCTTTGTCTCACGAATGCAATAATGCCATGCTATATGCGAATCATGCAACTATACAAGTAGAATAAATGATTTAACTTTCTATCATGCTATCCATAGCTTTTTCATAATTTATACATCTTGTCACTTTACATCGTTGGTTATTTGCTCCTAAGGTTTTTCTCTACCTTAGCAAAGCTAACCACCTGACTCGGTCTCGAGTCAATCATCTGCGGAATACCGCATACATCCAGGCTCATAATGCATACTTTCACACATTCACTTTGGCCCTTACCCAATCTTTCCGGGGTTCATTAAGTTCCCCCCAAGCTCACATCTCACATGTCCCATCTACCGGGATTAGCATTAGGAAATGCCACGAGAGATCCATCACGTCTACCGAGGAAGGCACAAGGCACTGTCACCCGAGGGATCTTCGCCGGGCACTCTCACCCGTGGTGTCTATACTCCGGAGTACGCCGCCTGTAGAGGGGCGACCTCACACAAGCCGGAACCGATACATGTGAGTACGATCCCATCCTCAATTTGAGGAGGTATAGCCAACCTGTTCCATATCTCTCTGCCTCAATGTCAATGATAGGTTTTTACCTAATCATGCATATACCGCTAATACCAAGCCACAATGTCACTTTGGGTTAAACCTTGTTTAACTACTTTCTTTAACACTAGGTTCAATGCCACTTGATGTCCAACCTATGTATATTCACACTAGATTCATATGTCCTTCATGTCCGACCTTGATTTACTAACACTAGGTTCATATCATTCATGTTCAACCTATGTTCTTTAACACTAGGTATAATGCCACTCGATCTAATGTATATAGATTGTCCATATGCACATTATACTACTAGCATCACATGATAAGTCCTTTACTTAGCATTCTTATTTTAGCATCCCTAAAACATGCTTATCATATATGAACTTAGCATTTTTATCATGTCATCATCTATTTTCTTAGCATTAACTACGTGCTTGCATTTATTATTTCTACATCATGCTTATCATACCATTACTTAGCATTATCCACATGCATGCTTATCATACCATTACTTAGCATTATCCACATGCGTGCTTTTCATGTATACTTTAGCATTAATCAATGCATTCATCTAGCACTATTTACACTAAGTCATCATGCATTCCTTTTATCATGTTCTTATAATGTTAACATTCATATGCCCTTTATCTTATGCATTCAAAGCATTAATCACATGCATTTATCTAGCATTTCTATAATATGTTAACATGCATTCTTTTCACATTCTTACATTGTGTCAAATGCATTCCTCTAGCATTTCACATTATATGTCAACATGCATCAATATGAAATCTCATTTCCTAGACATAAAGGGCGACCTAGTCGCTTCAGTAAGCACAACCCACCTCATTTCGCATTCCGATTGCCTGTCGACACTTGCAATCGGCCGCCTGCGGCACCCGGCACCCGGTTTGGCCCGATCTCTCGCGCGACCACCCAAACGGCCTCCAATTCACGATCCGAAAATTAAAGGTCTTCGGTTATGTGCCACGATGCTTCAAATCCGTTTTCATGACATTGCGATGTCGCCTCGGCCCTCCAGGCGGAAACGAAGCCTAAACGTCCGTTTCTTTAATAACTTTACAACGGCTCGACGAATCGCCGAACCGACTTCGCCAACGCGTTCGTTTACCTAGCAATTAGGTTTACGGAGGGTCAAATTAGATCAAACCCTCATATTTACAAAACTAACATTTTTGAGCCCTAGATTACAACTAGGTAAAAATCCACCATTAGAGCCTTGGTCTCAAGCATCAAACCTCTAATTAGCATGCTAGAATACCTCTAAATCCATTCTTAGAGCTTAAAAACCAAACTAGAGAGAAATGCCATTAAAGGGTTTGAAGCTTACCTTCAAAGCTTGCTCTAATGGAGAGGAGGAAGATAAAGAAGATGAAGATCAACTTCCAAGTTTGCCTCTCCACCAAAACCTTCAATTTTGGGGGAGATCTAGAGAGAGAAAAGGAGCTTTCTCTCTTTCCCTTTCCTTGCATGTGTGTGTGTGTGTGTCGTGTGCGTGTGTGGTGTGCGGCCGAAGGAGAAGAAGAAGCATCAGCTTCTTTATAATACCCCTCAAACACTATTCACTCCAGACAGTTTGAAATCTGATAACTTTCGTCGGAGCTCCCTGAATGTCCGTTTGAGCTCAAACTTGACAGTCATGCTCGGTTTTACGTACTGAACAAGAATATATTTTAAGTTTTCAGTTTCGACCCCATTTGGTCATCGAAAACTGTACCGAACTGTAATCTTTATTAGATAGCTGTCGGATTTTATTTCTCACTCTACGGGTGTCAGAAAAATATGAAACTTTAAATCTAGCCTAATAAAAATATTTCTGACTTATCCTCCAATTTTCATAATTTTCTGAGACTGTGCATTTTCTGCTAATCTATCTGTCCCGTTTCCAACAGAAAATTCTAGATCTTCTGTTTTCATTTCGATTTCAGTACAAGTCATTCTGACTTATGTTTTACTTCTATAAATCCAATAAAAATAGTTTCTCATACTATTTTTATTTATTCTTATCTTTATACCAAAATCTGGTATGTTACAGTTGGTACTACCACCGGCAGCTAGGCGGCATAAGCTGAACTACCTTGTGTAGGTCCTTAATTGGAAATGAAAATCGACATGGAGTCGTTTATATAATAATCACTACTTGATAGTAAATCGTAGTTGGATTCAATGAATATTGGGACATATAGTATACTTGGTCGCTATGATAGTGCATACTAGATATGTATTGGATACTTGGACATGTAGTATACTTAGTAGTATTGCTTATTGCATTTTAGTATACTTGGGTACCGTGATAGAGCATACTAGACATGTTTTGGCATATTGGATCATGATAGAGTAGATGTACTCCATGTTCATATCATGTATATTTGTGGCATAGTAGTATAGCATTTATTATATGCCTTCTTTTCCGCAGTTATTATTATCCATATCTGCTTAGGTTTTGGGCCTAGTGGTGCATTTTGCTCAGGTCAGTAATTGCCCACTGGGAAATATAAATTATAGTTCTCACGCCCTATGTTTTACGATTTCTTTCAGAGCCTTCCACTCCGGAAGAGGCTCGGGATCGTGGGAAAGGTATCGCCTCGAGTTAGCTTGCGAGGGGTTCAGCGATAGGTGGTCCACCTCTCTTTTGAGTTTTGTTTTGGAGAGGTTGAGAGAGACTTGCACCATTTCGTAGAGACAACCCCATACTTGTATCTTGAGATTTATGTTGTATTAAGTTTACTTCTTACTGTAGTGGTTTTGTTTCTGTTGACTCTATTTGTTGGTAGAACCTAGCTGTATACTGCTCTGACATCTCTAGATACTCTCGGTTTCTTGTTCATTTATTCGCTATTGTTGTAGACGCATTATATGTGCAGGCATATGGCGGGTCTGGGCACGCACCGGGCGGGCTTGTGCCGGGTCCCGGGGCGTGACATTGAACCTAGTGGGAAGATCGGCGGAGTCGGCGGCCGAACCCACTGGGAACTATATTTATATAGTTCTCACCCCACTTTGTTGCAGGGCCTAGGGAGAGAGCATTGGCAGAGGACCGTGGTAAGGGCATAGCACCCTAGCTAGCTAGTTACCTCCTATATGCATTAGAGTCGGGCACCATTTTGAGAGGTTATGTGTTATGGTTCGAGCGACTTATGTACTTTGATGGTGAGGTTGCTAGTGATGTATTTGGGAGTTACTATGTTGGAGAGCCATTTTGTATTATGAGAAGAATATGTATTCATTTTGGAAGATGAAAATGTAAATCAATATGTAAAGATTAAATGTGGTGTAATAGCTAGATGTATCTCTCTTTATTTCACTTGTATGATACTTGTGATTCTTGCTCTTAATTGTATAGCACTTGTGGTGCTTCGTATTGATCATGTATGTCGTTTTGAATTTTCCTGGGCAATTCTCGTACATGATCTTGTCGTTATAGCCTTGGGCGGACAGGGGAGGTGCTGTCCGTCTGGTCGACGTGCCCTGATCTGACTAAATAGGCGGGCCGCGGGGCGTGACATCGGTGGTCGAGTGCGGGTTCGAGCCGAACCGGATAGCGTGAGCCGCGGGAGGCCGATTGCAAGTGTCGATAAGCAATCGGAGAGCGTTACGAGATGGGTTGTGCTCCACCAAAGCGATTAGGTCACTTCCATGCCAAAGTGGAGTGTTGTCACGCCTTGGGACCCAGCGTAGGCCCGGCCGGTGCGTGCCCAGACCCGCCATATGCCTGCACATAAAAGGCGTCTACAATAATAGAGATATGAAAGCAAGGAAAAGTAAGACCACTATAGATATCAGAGCAACTAGCAGCTAAAATAACAACAAGTATAGAAAAAGGAAACTGATCCACTGATAGTAAAACATAAGGTAAATACATCAACTGTCTCAAATACAAAATGGGTGTCTCTGTACATGGTACAACTCTCAACCTCTCCAAAATAAAATCAATGAGAGGTAGACCACCTATCGATACGTCCCTCGGCAAAGGGCTAGCTCGAGGCGATGCCCTTTCCGCGATCCCTAGCTTCGCCCGGTGTGGAAGGCTCTGAAAAGGAAACAAGAAGCAGGGGGCGTGAGAACTATAATTTATAGTTCTCAGTGGACAATTACTGAGCTTAACCAAAATGCACCATTAGGCCCAAAAGAGTCAGGTAAAAGAGATAAGTAGCAAGATAAACTGCTAATATGAAAGTATGCATTGTATGCTAAATTACTATGCCATGAGTAACATGATAACAATAAGTTGTACATTTATTCTCTTATGAACATGTATGTGAAAAGCATGACTAGTCTATCCCAACATGACAAGCAAGTGTGCTAAGATGCAACAAATAATGCTATCCAATATTCTATCCACCCAAATGTCCAATAGTATGCTAAAAGCATGTCCAAGTCATCCCACTACTAAGCCTATCTAGTAGTGATTGTCATATCCCGGTTTAATGTCATCATTGCTCAATTTTGTTTAAGGACCTACACAAGTGAGTGCCGGCTTGTAGGGAGCGACCCTCACAAGATTGTGCAAATAAGCACAAATGGCAAGCAAGCATAGTCATCGTCTCAAGTACCCAATCATCATGTCTCTAACATGAAAACCATCACTAGTAACCCATCGGTCTAGTTCTATGTCACAAGGTGAAGTTCCAACTTTCACTAAGTCTAGTGCCTCTTTATGACACTATAACATTGCTATTGCTATATCTAAGCATGTTCCAATTCCCATGCCTCTTTATGGCATTATTACAAGGTTCATATATAACCTAAGCTCAATGTCGCTTTATGACATTAGCTCACTAATTTACATGATTTCCAAGTCTCAAGCCTCTTTATGGCCTAATATATTCTCATAATTCCAAACAAGGTTTGTGTCCAAGACATAATACATTTATCATGTCTACTATATGAAGCATGATTCCAAGTCCGAATTAGAATGCTAAACCCGTACATAAGTCTCTAATGCAAGCTCTCTACTATATAGAGGTCTGAAAATGCATTGTATATAACATAATCATTTCAAGCATTCTAAAATTCATGAATAATGCATCTAACATGAAAATATATGATTTTCCATTTTACGATACTCAAATCATCAAAAATGATATTTTCTCATTTTTGGCGAGGTCAAACCCACCGAAGCTTCGCTATAACTCCTTCTTTTCACCGAACAGTGTTGTCCACAATTCTCTTAGTATCCTAAAGGTCATAAGAGAAGAGATACCCAAACGTTACGAACAACCCTATGATCAATCATTAAGCATCTAAGGCAAAAGGGCTAAAAGCTCACCTAGAGAGTAAAAATCCTTCACAAGCTCCAAAAGAGAGCTAGAACCCTTCCAATCCAACCTAGAGGAAGGTTCTAATCCAAGAGATCAAACTCCAAAAGCCCTAAATCCAAAATGCCCAAAATAAACCCTAAGTTTCCATTCTAGGGTTTCATCCCAAATCCACAATCAAAACAAGAAATTTAGAGGAAAGAACAAGTTGCTTACCTCTTAGAAACTTCAATCACAGCTCTAAATCAACTAAAGTTGAAGATCTCTCCTCCAACAAGCTCAACTCCAAGCCTCAAGCCTTCAACAATGGTGAAAATGCCACCAAGGAGCAAAAAAGAGCAAAATGAAGTAATTATACTTCAAAAATCCCAACAAAATCAAAGAAAAACAAAGAGAAAGGATGGAGGGCTCCCTTACCTTCCTCTCTAGTGTTCTCAGCTCAGGGGAGAACCTAAGGGGCGTGGGGTCACGCCCCGGGACCCGGCGTAGGCCCGCCCGGTGCGTGCCCAGACCCGCCATATGCCTGCACATATAAGGCGTCTACAACGATAACGAATTAAAGAACAATAAATAGAGAATATCTAGAGATATCAGAGCAATTATACAGCTAGGTTCTATCAACCAGTAGAAACCACAGAAGCTAGACTACTAAAGTAAAATGTAAAGNTATACTCCCAAAACACTATTCACATCAGATTGTAGCTCAGGTACAGATATTTTTCGTCCGCCCTTCTGAACGTCCGATTGAGCTCAAATTTGGCAGTCATGATCAGTTTAACCTTACTTAACGAAAGAAATTTTAATCTTTCAGTTTCGACCCCGTTTGGTCACCGAAAGCTGTACCAAACTGTAATCTTTATCAAATAACTGTTGGATTTAATTTTCCACCTTCCGAGTGTCAGAATGGCATGAAACTTTAAATCTAGCCTCATAAAAATAATCCTAACATATTCCCAAATTTTCGAAATTTTCTGACACTGTGCATTTTCTGCTAAAATATCAGCCCCGTCTCTCACAAAAAATTCTCAATCTTCTATTTTCACTCCGATTTCCGCACAAGTCAATCCTGACGTATAATTTACTTGTCTAAATCCAATAAAAATAGTATCTCAGACTATTTCTATTTATATTCACTTTTTATTAAAACAAATCCGGTATCCTACACGTGGGGTGTCTATAGAGTTGCTACAAAAGCAAATAAACCCCTCAAAGCTGCAGTTTTCGCAGTGTGCCAAATTGTATCGGTACACGGAAAAGTGTACCGGTACAAATCCTGCGAGACAGCGAACCCGAGCCTCGGGTTGGCTATAATCCACATCTGTACCGGTACAACCATTAGGGATGTACCGGTACACAATGTGTTCCGGTATAACCATCTGATGGTTGTACCGGTACACAATCCTACAGAGGCAACCCGAGAGCAGACCACTTAATCCAATTTTCTGGATTTTGTTACCAAGTTTAAAACCTCAATTCTCGGGATGCGAGCCATGGGTCGGAACACTATCAACGACCCTCCAAAAACTGTGGAAAGGCTCAGAACACAGATCAAACACTTGAACCTCGCAATTTGTAAAGGTCCAGTGCGTTACATTCACCCCTCCTAAGAAGGAGTTTCGTTCGCGAAACTCAAAAAGCAAAGTACCTCAAGCCTCCATATGAAAAAGATGGGGGTAGCGCTCCTGCAGTGCGCTCTCCAACTCCCAAGTGGCCTCGCGTTCATCGTGATTGCTCCAAAGCACCTTCGCATACGGAATCTCACGGTTCTGCAGCCTCTTCACCTCGCGAGCCAAAACCTCAAAGGCTACTCTTCAAAACTCAAGTCATCCCTCAGCTCCACTGGTATAGCATCCAACACATGAGCCGGATCATGGATGTATTTTCGAATCACCGATACATGAGATACATTGTGTACACCCGATAGGTTCGGTGGTAGAGCAAGTCGATACGCTACCGGGCCTACACGCTCCAAAACCTCACACGGTCCGATGTACCGGGGGCTCAACTTACCCCGGATACCAAATCTTCTAATCCCTTTGGTCGGCGAGACTTTCAAAAAGACATGATCTCCAATCTGAAACTCCAAATCTCGTCGACGCTTGTCAGCATAACTCTTTTGCCTACTATGGGCTGTCAACAGTCGCTTCCGAGCAATACGAACATTTTCTCTGCTTCCTGGAGCACATCGGGGCCTAAAGCCAATTTCTCGTCAACTTCATTCCAATGAAGTGGCGATCTACACTTTCATCCATAAAGTGCCTCGAAGGGTGCCATCTTGATGCTTGCTTGATAACTATTGTTATAAGCAAACTCCGCCATCGGTAGATGCTGCGACCATCCTTCCTGGAAGTCGATCACACAGGCTCGAAGCATATCCTCAAGAATCTATATAGTGCGCTCTGACTGCCCGTCACTCTGAGGGTGAAAAGCTGTACTAAAATCGAAGCGCGTGCCCAAGGCATCCTGCAAACTCCTCCAAAAATGAGATACAAAACGGGGATCTCGATCCGAAACTATAGAAGTAGGTACCCCGTGCAATCGCACAATCTCATCAAGATATACCTGTGCGAGTCTCTCACGAGTCCAAATAGTGTGAATAGGTATAAAATGAGCCGATTTCATCAACCTATCCACAATCACCCAAATAGCATCATGCCCGGCCTGTGAGTGAGGAAATCCCATCACGAAGTCCATGGTGATCTTCTCCCACTTCCACACTGGAATCAGTAAGCTCTGCAATTTTTCCGCGGGGACTCGATGCTCAGCTTTCACCTGTTGGCAAGTTAGACATCTAGCAACAAACTCACCAACATTCTTTTTCATCCCGGGCCACCAATATAGCAACTTCAAGTCCTTGTACATTTTGGTGCCTCCCGGATAAATCACATAGGGTGCACGGTGTGTTTCTTGAAGAATGTCCTCTTTAATACCCAAATCCGCCGGTACACACAACCGTCCGCGGAAACGCATCAACCCCACACCGTCCACAGTAAAGTCACTGGTGCAACCATCATCCATCTTAGCTTTAAGTCTTTGCAACTCCACATCGTGAGCTTGCTTTTCCTTGATTCTATCCAAAAGGGTAGGTTGCACCACCAAAGCCATCAACCTCAAAGGTGTATCAGGAGCCACCACCTCCAATCCCAACCGCTTCATCTGCTCGATCAAAGGCGGTTGAGTAACCACAAGCATCGCTAAGTTTTCCGTCGATTTCCTACTTAGCGCATCTGCCACCACGTTAGCCTTGCCCGGGTGGTAAAGAATAGTCAAATCATAATCCTTGAGTAGCTCCAACCATCTGCGCTGCCTCAAGTTCAACTCCTTCTGAGTGAATAAATACTCTAAGCTCTTGTGATCCGTATATACTTCACACCGCTCGCCATAAAGATAATGGCGCCATAGCTTCAATGCAAAGACTATGGCCGCGAACTCCAAGTCGTGAGGAGGGTAATTCCTTTCATACTCCTTTAACTGGCGAGAAGCATACGCGATCACTTTTCCGTCCTGCATCAAGACACAACCCAATCTATTAAAGGAAGCATCACTATAAATCACATACCCTACTCCAGCAATTGGCAAGGTTAGGATCGGGGCAGTCGTCAATCTCTGCTTTAGCTCTTGAAAGCTCCTTTCGTACGCATCATTCCAAATGAACTTGGTGCCTTTATGCGTGAGCCTCGGAGGGGAGTAGATAACTTAGCAAATCCCTTAACAAACCGTCGGTAGTAGCCGGCCAAACCAATAAAGCTCTGTATCTCGGTAACACTTGTCGGCCTGGGCCAATCCTTGATAGCTTTAATTTTCCTCGGATCTACAGCTATACCCGATCCGAAAATCAAATGGCCCAAAAACGCCACCTCTCTAAGCCAAAACTCACACTTTTTCAATTTGGCATAGAGCTTCCTTTCCCGAAGCACTTGAAGTACAAGTCTCAAGTGTTCCTCGTGATCCACATCACTTCGGGAATAGACCAAAATATCGTCGATGAACACCACGACGAACCTGTCTAAATAAGGCTTGAAAACACGATTCATTAGATCCATAAATGCTTCCGGGATATTAGTAAGCCCAAACGGCATGACTGTAAATCATAATGTCCATACCGTGTTCTAAAAGCCGTCTTCGACATATCCTCAGGCTTGATGTTCAACTGGTGGTATCCCGACTGCAAGTCGATCTTAGAGTACACACTAGATCCTTGAAGCTGATAAAAAAGATCATCGATCCTCGGCAACGGATACTTGTTCTTGATCGTGACTTTATTAAGTTCACGATAGTCCACGCTCAAGCGAAGTGATCCGTCCTTCTTCTTGACAAATAGGACCGGTGCTCCCCAAGGTGACACACTCGGTCGCACAAAACCCTTGTCCAGAAGATCTTGCAACTGTGCCTTCAGCTCTTTCAACTCAGCTGGTGCCATCCTATAGGGCGCTTTTGAGATTGGAGTAGTCCCGGGGACGAGATCTACCACAAACTCAATCTCCCTATCAAGTGGCATTCCTGGAAGCTCCGCTGGAAACACATCTCCAAACTCCCGCACTACGGGGATATCCTCAATCCTAGGAGCGTCGACGTCATCCCTCAACACCACACTAGCCAAGTAGGCTACACATCCTCTGCTAATCAACTGTCTAGCTCGAGAGGAGCTAATCGTCATTGCAAACAGCAAGCTCTGGCATCCACGGTATACTACCTCCGCCTGCCCTGGCTCTCTAAAAGTCACCGTTCGATTCTTGCAATCGATAGTGGCGAAGTACTTGGTCAACCAATTCATGCCTAAGACAACATCAAACTCTCCAAGTTTATGCAAAACTAGCAAATCCACAGGCATAATCCAAACTCCTACCCGAACAGGGCAACTGGGGCAAAACTCTCTTATGTCCAAGGAGTGGTCGGGGACGACGACACGTCGTGGATGCAACAAGAAAACAAAGGGGATGCCATGCAACTTGGCAAACAGCCGATCAATGAATGAATGCGATGCATCAGTATCAAATAATGCACGAACTCGAATGGCGTTTAATAAAATGATACCTACAACCACATTCTCGGCCGTTGCCGCCTCCTCAGTCTGGGCCGCGTACATGCGCCCTCTCGGGGCCTGTCGTGACCCCTCCGTCTGCCGCTGAATAGGTGGCCGCCCGGCATCGTAGTGAGCAGAAGGCGTCCCCTGGCTAGGACCCGGTAAAGCTGGTGCTGATGCCGGTGATGGCGCTTGCGCTAGGCCCCTCGGGCAATCCGACTGGAAGTGGCCCTCCTGGCCGCACAAGTAGCACCGGCCCCGACTGCGTGAACACTGCCGTGGGAAATGAGGATCACCGCAGATCACGCAGCGCGGAGCTTGGCGACGATCAGGTCCTCCTTGCTGAGTAGACGAGCCATGTCCTCGCGACTGGCTACGGCTCCAGGGGTACCTCGGCGGCCTCCGTGAGTGCGTCTGACTCGCACCCTCAGCCGCAGGTCTCTTGCCCTTCCCCTTGTCCATGCCCTCGCGGCGCTCTTGCAACCCCGCCGCGCTGCTCTCCACGATGAGCGCGCAGTTAACCACATCATGATAGGTCTAAAGGTTGGAGGACTGCACCAACCGAAAGATCGAGGGCCGCAATCTACGCTAAAAAATGCGAGCCTTGTTCTCGTCGTCCCGCATGACAAAAGGCACGCAATGCATAAGCTGAGAGAACTCCCTCTTGTACTCGGCCACCGACCGCTCCTCTTGGCGCAAGCTGCGCAAGTCCTGCTCTATCTTTCTCTTGACGCTCTCTGGGAAGTACTTAGCCATCAGAAGCTCCTTAAATCTCTTCCACGATATCGCCGACAAATCCGTGTTCGGGTTGTCTCGAATATCCAGCCACCAACGGTAGGCCTCGCCGTCAAGATAATGTGTGGCGAGGCAAACTCTGTCCCTCTCCGCCACGAAGGTGTCGTGGAATAACTTCTCCATATGCATGAGCCACTTCTCTACTATCCAGTGGTCCACTTTCTCTCCGTCAAAAATTCGCGAGTTGCACCTCTTGAACTTGTTGAGGCGATCCATGAGTCGATCCCGCTCGGTCCCCTCAACCATCACGGGAAAAACTGTCCCCGTCAAAGGCACCGGGGCTGGTGGTGCCGCAACGTCCTCCTCCCGAGGTGCCACCACGGGGGCCGTCCGAGAAGTGTCGAGTGCAGGGGACGATGTCACGCCCCGGGACCGATACCAATTTGGGCCAGCCCGAGCACGTCAAACAGACGACGAATTGACAGAGTTTCTCCTGTCCGCCCAAGGCTCATCACCTGTACATTTTCAAATAAGAAGTGCACTAGCGGAAACATATACAAACGGCTTACACGAGGGTAAGCAATAGGCATGACTGAAAGAAAGGAACTAAACATCTACTCAAATATCATGATTCAACTTTTGATCACATACATTGCGTTTAATCTTCATATTCATGATTCTTTACATTGCTCGCATCATTTCTTTTACATCACATTTGCTCAAAATAAACATTACATTCTTTTTCTCATTTGCTTTATACATCATCATCTTAAATCATCAAATACAAAAGATGATAGAAGGGTATACTACTAACAAAATGTAAAGCCCGACTCGGGTGGCCACTGTCTAGGGTGCGATACCTTTACCACGGTCGCTCGCCGGCTCGCTGGGCCCCGGCTCTGTGGAATAGTGGGGTGAGAACTACAGCAAAGTTCCCAGTGGGTTCGGCTCCAATCTCACTGACTTTCCAAATATGCTACTAATCATGATGCTAATATGCCTGAACAATAAAGCAAAAAATATGCTCAACATAAATCATGCAAGTATGCAAGTTCTTTGTTATTTACTCTTTGTTTTTTAAGCTTTGTTCTTTGTTCTTTAATCTCACGGCTAACCCGGGGGTTTCGCCACATTAACTTACTCACATTAAGTCCATCATCGCGGGCCCTCAGCTGCCTCCCGCTAAGACCGTCCTCGGGTTTACTCCAAGCCGTGATGCAAAACTTCGGAGCACATCGCCCGAGGGGGAGCGACCGCCCTCGAGCACGGAACTCATAGCAAGTATGATCGATCCTTAACTCTAAGGATATATAGTTCAATCATTGACTTTACACTAACTCTAGTATTCTTTACATCATTTTATTTTGCTAACTCTAGCAATCATTGTTCTTTAACTTTACTCATTCTCTATGCCATACTTTGCATTAACTTTAACCATCATCATTTGTTCTCTACATCGCATGGATTCTTTGCCCCACACTAACTCTAGTGTCACGTCACTTTACATTTTCGAATGCCACTCGATCTATGTCTCATTGTGTCACTTTGTTCTTTTATCTCATTAGGCTCTCACATTACCTCTCATGCATATATAGGGTGTTATAGGTTCTCAACCAACTAGAAATGCACGTGTACTCACATCATGCCACATTTACATAATTATCATCACATTTTACCCTACAATGCATGCAACAAAATATACATAAATGCTCAATTAAATGACACATTAGGCATAGAGGGAATTCCAACAAGTTTGGATAGCACCACCCACCTCGTAGGATCTCAAAGGTGCTCCGGTGATTTTCTTAGAATTTTTAGACACCCGGATCGCTACCTGCGAGTTAACGAAGCCGAATTAGGCTTATTTGGCCATAACTTTACATCGGCTTTTCGTAACGTTAATCCGAGCGCACCAACGCATCGGAAATACCCCCAATTTGGTTTCTAGAGGGTCAGTTGCACTTTAGAACCCTCACAAGCAAAAGCCCCAATTTGGGTGCCCTAGCTCATAATATACATCAAACCTAGGGTTTGATCTCATTGGGAAGCAAAAGAAGCTCCATTCTACTCAAGAGACTCCAATCATCCTTAGTTCAATCCAAACCCTAGTTTGGATTCTACCATAAGAGGGGATGAAGCTCTCCTCTAAGCTTCACCCTCCACACCATTTCATGGTGTTGATCTCAAAAGAAAGCAAAAGAAAGCTTCAATCACTCTAAAGGTTCTATAAAAACCATTCTTAGACTTAATTTAAACCCTAGTTTGGGTTCTACCATGATTAGGGTTTAAAGCTTACCTTGCAAACTTTCCTTTTCCAAGCTAGAGATGAGGGAGTTTCTTCACTCCTTCTTCTCCACTTTCTTCTTCGTCTTTTCCTCTCTTTTCCTTGTCTTCTTCTTCTCCTTTTTGTCTTCTAGAGAGAGAAAGAGAGAGAAGAGTGTGAGAGGGTGAGGGAATGAGAGAAATACCCCATACACCACTCATGCATAGCCCACATAATGCATAATTGCATTTAAACCCCTCAACTTTCATCTTATTAAACTGCTCAAACTGGGCAGATTTCGTGTGCGGGGACTGGTCTCCCCGACCAGGGACCGGTTCCCGTAGCTCTTCCCTGCGGGCAGCGAAGGCTCCCACGCAATGTGACTGGTCTCTCTCTGGGGGATCGGTCTCTGGGGGACCGGTCTCTCTAGCAGGGACCGGTTCCCGAGAGCCTGATCTCAGGGACTTAGCCGATTTTCCTTTTCCTCAACTTTCACGCGTACGGGGACCGGTCTCTCCTTCCGGGACTAGTCCCCGAGAGCACAAAACCTGCAGAATGCAGATTTCTGATCCTCTAGCTCTCGAAAACCTTCCATAATGCACTTTTGATCATTTTAACACCTTCGGACTTTTCGAAGTGTACCATCCTCGCACTTTGGTCAATTTGACTAAAGTTCGACATTTATTTTCTGAATTTTCGGTATATTACATTCTCCACCCCTTAAAATAATTTCGTCCGTGAAATTACGCATACTTTAACTTGTCGACTCGAATAAATGCGGATACTCTCTCCGCATGGTCTTCTCGAGCTCCTAAGTGGCTTCTCGCACCGCATGGTTGCTCCATTGGACCTTTACATAAGGAATTTTGCGACTCCGCAACTTTCTTTCTTCTCGATCGAGAATGCACACCAGGTACTCCTCGTAAGACATATCCTCACGTAACTCCACGGGCTCGTACTCTAACACATGTGTCGAGTTACGAATATACTTTCGGAGATTTGACACATGAAAAACATTGTGAACTCCCGCGAGTCTCGGTGGTGGTGCGAGCTTGTACGCTACCGCACCCACACTCTCCAATATCTCGAATAGGCCGACATAACGGGGCCTTAGCTTCCCGCGGACCCCAAACTGCCTTACTCCTTGCATTGGCGATACCCTCAAAAATACGCGGTCTCCAACCGCGAACTCCAAGTCCTTTCTTCGCTCGTTGGCATAACTCTTTTGCCGAGATTGCGTCGTCGCTAACCGTTGACGGGTAAGGCGAACTTTCTGCTCCGCCTCCCGCACTACATCCGGGCCAAGAGCTGTTCTCTCGCCCACGTCGCTCCAATGAATAGGAGAACGACACCTCCGACCATATAGTGCCTCAAATGGCGCCATCGCTATGCTTTCTTGATAACTGTTATTATATGCGAACTCCGCCATCGGCAAGAAATCATGCCATCCTCCTTTATAATCTAGTACACATGCTCGAAGTAAATCCTCAAGGATCTGTATCGTCCTCTCCGACTGTCCATCACTCTGAGGATGAAACGCTGTGCTAAAGTCGAGCCGTGTGCCTAGCGCATCTTGCAAGCTCTTCCAAAAGTGGGATGTGAACCTGGGTCTCGATCCAATACAATTGATACCGGAACCCCATGAAGTCTCACAACCTCGTCGAGATAAACCTGAGCTAGCTTGTCTCCCGACCACATAGTATGTATCGGCAAGAAGTGTGCCGACTTTGTCAATCGATCCACTATCACCCATATCGCATCATGTCCGCCTTGTGATCGAGGCAAACCGGTAATGAAGTCATCGCTATATCTTTCCATTTCCAAACGGGTATTGATAGACTCCGTAGCTTTCCCGCCGAAAATCGGCGCTCTGCTTTTACTTGTTGGCACGTTAGACATTGCGCCACGAACTCCCCAATGTCTCTTTTCATACTCGACCACCAATAATGCTCTTTTAAGTCCTTGTACATTTTAGTGCCGCCGGGGTGTATACTATAGGGAGATTGATGCGCTTCTTGCATGATCGCCATCCGAATATCACTATCTTTGGACACGCACCAACAACTTCGAAATCGAAGTGCGCCATCGACTCCAATGCCAAACTCTTCGGCATTGCCATTTTCAACTTCACCTCGTATCTTTTGAAGATAAGGATCCGAGGCTTGTAGTTCCTTGATCCTTTCCAATAGGATCGGTTGCACAACTAATTCGGCAAGTGTAGCCGCCATTCCCGGCGCTACCACTTCCAACCCAAGTCGTCGCATTTCCTTTTGCAATAGCGGCTGAAGCGTAATTGCCATCGCTAAGCTCTCCGCCGATTTTCTACTTAAAGCATCGGCCACGACATTGGCTTTCCCGGGGTGGTATAGTATAGGGACATCGTAATCCTTCAACAACTCCAACCACCGCCGCTGTCGCATGTTCAATTCCTTCTGGGTGAACAAGTACTTTAGACTTTTATGATCTGTGTAGACCTCACAATGCTCACCATACAAGTAATGCCTCCAAAGCTTTAGCGCGAAGATCACCGTGGCTAACTCAAGGTTGTGAATCGGGTAGTTCTTCTCATAACTCTTTAATTGGCGCGAGGCATGAGCAATGACCCACCCATTTTGCATTAGTACACACCCGAGACCAACGTACGAGGCATCACTGTACACTACAAAAGTCTCCCCCGGAGTTGGCAAGGCAAGCACCGGGGTCGACGTCAATCTGCTCTTCAACTCTTCGAAGCTCCGATCGCAATCGTCGCTCCAGACATACTTTATACCTTTATGCGTGAGGCGCGTTAGTGGAGTGGTTATTTTGGCGAACCCCTCCACGAATCGCCGGTAGTAGCCCGCAAGTCCAAGAAAACTGCGGACCTCCGCTACATTCGTCGGGCGAGGCTAATCCTTTATTGCCTCTACCTTCTTCGGGTCTACCGACACTCCGTCGCCCGACACCACATGGCCCAAGAATGTGACCTCCTTTAGCCAAAAGTCACATTTCTACAACTTTGCATAGAGCTTCTCTTGCCTGAGTGTCTGCAACACGGCTCTCAGATGCTCTTCGTGCTCCTCTTCACTCTTCGAGTAAACTAATATGCCGTCTATAAACACCACGACGCATCGATCCAACAACGGCCTGAAGACTCGGTTCATCAAGTCCATAAACACTGCCGGGGCATTAGTAAACCCAAACGGCATTACTGTGAACTCATAATGGCCACACCGCGTACGGTACACCGTTTTGTGCACATCCTTCGGCCTAATCTTTAATTGATAATACCCCGATTGGAGATCAATCTTCGAATACACCTTGGACCCTTGCAACTGATCGAATAAATCATCAATTCTCGGCAACGGGTACTTGTTCTTAATCGTAACTTTATTCAACTCGCGATAATCTACGCAAAGTCGAAGTGTGCCATCCTTTTTCTTCACAAATAGCACCGGAGCTCCCCACGGTGACATGCTCGGCCTCACAAAGCCTTTATCGAGCAAGTCTTGCAACTGGCCTTTCAACTCCTTTAGCTCCACCGGTGCCATTCTATACGGAGCCTTCGAAACTAGTTCCGCCCCGGGAATCAAGTCAATGACGAACTCAACTTTCTGGTCCGGTGGCAATCCCGGTAACTCCGTCGGAAACACATCCGGGTACTCACACACTACTCGAATATTCCCCAACTCAGGGTACTCCCATCGAGCATCTACAATTGTTGCCAAATAGGCCTTACACCCTCCTTTGATCATTCTTTTGGCCCTTACAGACGATATGGTCACCGCGAAGCGCCTACTTTTGCACGCTTGGTACACCAATTCTTCTTGATTAGGCTCACGAAAAGTGATCACCTTGCTTTCACAATCTATGACCGCATAGTACTTGGAGAGCCAGTTGGTCCCCAAGATAACATCGAATCCCCACATCTGATCTAGCACCAGCAGATCTATCGGCATAATCCAGTCGTCGATCTGCACCAGAACCTCTAAGCACTCATCATAAACATGAAACGAGTGCTCGGGACCATTTACCCACCAATAGTCCTCATTATGCGTCATTTCTATGCCATGCGTCTTTGCAAATGATGCAGCTACAAATGAACGTGATGCACCAGTATCGAACAATGTTCTAGCTCTAGTTAATCGTAATTATACCTGCCACGACGTCGTCGGGTGCTGCAGGTTGCTGCTCCTCCACCTGAGCGGCAAAGACTCAGCTGCTAGGCGCTCTCGATCCCTCCGGCTGACGCGGTGATGACGCGCGCCCAGCCGACATCGCTGGTGGTAACCCCGCAAGCTGTCTCGTGGTAGACGGTGCTGATGCCGCCGTCGGCGCAGACGACGTCCAGCTTGGGCACTCCCGGATAAGATGTCCCGGTTGGCCGCACTTGAAACATTTGCCGTCTCGCTGCGAGCAAGTCGACACTCGGTGCTCTCCGCCACAAATGACGCACCGAGGTGGTTTCCAGTTCCTCGACTGCTGTCGGGGATACCGAAGGGGTTTCTTAGCATTTGGCCGGCCCCCGGCACCACCCGCCGTTCGCTTCTTGCCATTGTCCTTGCTTTCGGCCATGGCCTCCCGTTCTTCACGTACGTGGGCGCTACCGTGCTCCGCCCACAATGCTCTATCAAAGAACCAATCAGCCCGATCCCGATCATCTCTAACAACGTCGGGAACGCAATCGATAATGTGGGAGAATTCTTGCTCGTACTCCCCCACCGATCGATCGCTCTGTCGCAACTTGCGGAACTTCTCTTGTAGTCTCCGCTTCACCGTGTCGGGGAAGTAGTTCGCGAAGACTGCTCTCTTGAACTCTTTCCAAAGCATAAGCGGAAGATCGGCAGGTCGATCCCTCTTGACTCGCTTCCACCACACCATCGCCGCCTTCTCAAGACAATAGGTGGCAAAGTATACTTTATCCTTCTCCGAGGTATTGAGATCCTCGAAGAGCGTCTCCATCGAGTCGATCCACGACTCCACAACTGCTGGCTACACCAAACCACCTTCAAAGACAGGTGGGTTGAACTTCTTAAACTGGATGAGAGCCGCCAACGTGCGCTCCACCTCCGCCTCTACCGCCACACTATCGGGATTTGAGGTTCTCGATTCGACCGGTACTACCGTAACTGGGAAAGCCGCTGCCGCCGCCGCTCCCTCATCCACGCTCGGCACTACCACAGGGGGCGCGACATGCTCGACACCCGCCTGGGCCGCTGCTTGCTGACGCTCCAAGGCCTCCTGGAGCCGCTGAATCTGCTCCCCTTGGCGTTGAACAGACTCCGCTTGTTGCCACACTACGCCAATAAGCGCAACCATCTGCTCCCTAAGCTCTCCATCGCCACTCGCTCCGGATTGCTCGCGCTCCACACTCGGCTCCTCCGGCATCCACCTTGTCTGCGGTCGACCACGAGGTGCCATTGCTTCCTGAAAAGAAGCAACTCACATTAGCTACATGAACACATTACTTGACCATACCCAATCCGGCGAAAGCAACATGCACATTCATCCTTGCCTCAAGTGTCATGTCGTCGGCCGCCCAACACAACACTAGAAGTAGAGGACAAATAAAATTTAAACTTAGCCTCTAATCACATTAGAGACGTTCCAACTTAATCCAATCACATGCTTTCGCTAACTTGATTCCACGTCACTCACGTTTCCTAGATCCGTAAGGTCTTCCAATCCTAAGGGTCTCTAGGTCCATTCCTATTCTTTCACTCTAGGCTCTAATACCACAATATCTGTCACGCCCCGAGACCGATACTAATTTGGGCCGGCCCGAGCACGTCAAACAGACGCCGAACGGATAGAGTTTTCCCTGTCTGCCCAAGGCTCATCACCTGTACATTTTCAAACAACAAGTGCACTAGCGGAAATATACACAAACGACTTATACGAGGGTAAGCAATAGGCATGAGTGAAAGAAAGGAACTAAACATCTACTCAAATATCATGATTCAACTTTTGATCACATACATTGCATTTAATCTTCATATTCATGATTCTTTACATTGCTCACATCATTTCTTTTACATCACATTTGCTCAAAATAAACATTACATTCTTTTTCTCATTTGCTTTATACATCATCATCTTAAATCATCAAATACAAAAGATGATAGAAGGGTATACTACTAACAAAATGTAAAGCCCGACTCGGGTGTCCACTGTCTAGGGTGCGATACCTTTACCGCGGTCGCTCGCCGGCTCGCTTGGTCCCCGCTCTGTGGAATAGTAGGGTGAGAACTACAACAAAGTTCCCAGTGGGTTCGACTCCAATCTCACCGACTTTCCTATTAGGACTAACTCAGGCATAATAAAAGGATAAGAAAAATAGTAACCAAACTATAATCATGATGCTAATATGCCTGAACAATAAAGCAAAAAATATGCTCAACGTAAATCATGCAAGTATGCAAGTTCTTTGTTATTTACTCTTTATTTTTTAAGCTTTGTTCTTTGTTCTTTAATCTCACGGCTAACCCGGGGGTTTCGCCACATTAACTTTCTCACATTAAGTCCATCATCGCGGGTCCTCAGCTGCCTCCCGCTAAGACCGTCCTCGGGTTTACTCCAACTCGTGATGCAAAACTCCGGAGCGCATCGCCCGAGGGGGAGCAACCGCCCTCGAGCACGGAACTCATAGCAAGTATGATCGATCCTTAACTCTAAGGATATATAGTTCAATCATTGACTTTACACTAACTCTAGTATTCTTTACATCATTTTATTTTGCTAACTCTAGCAATCATTGTTCTTTAACTTTACTCATTCTCTATGCCATACTTTGCATTAACTTTAACCATCATCATTTGTTCTCTACATCGCATGGATTCTTTGCCCCACACTAACTCTAGTGTCACGTCACTTTACATTTTCGAATGCCACTCGATCTATGTCTCATTGTGTCACTTTGTTCTTTTATCTCATTAGGCTCTCACATTACCTCTCATGCATATATAGGGTGTTATAGGTTCTCAACCAACTAGAAATGCACGTGTACTCACATCATGCCACATTTACATAATTATCATCACATTTTACCCTACAATGCATGCAACAAAATATACATAAATGCTCAATTAAATGACACATTAGGCATAGAGAGAATTCCAACAAGTTTGGATAGCACCACCCACCTCGTAGGTTCTCAAAGGTGCTCCGGTGATTTTCTTGGGATTTTTAGACACCCGGATCGCTACCTGCGAGTTAACGAAGCCGATTTAGGTTTATTTGGCCATAACTTTACATCGGCTTTTCGTAACGTTAATCCGAGCGCACCAACGCGTCGGAAATACCCCCAATTAGGTTTCTAGAGGGTTAGTTGCACTTTAGAACCCTCACAAGCAAAAACCCCAATTTGGGTGCCCTAGCTCATAACATACATCAAACCTAGGGTTTGATCTCACTGGGAAGCAAAATAAGATTCATTCTACTCTAGAGACTCAATAAAAATCATCTTTAGTTCAACCAAACTCTAGTTTGGATTCTACCATGAGAGGGGATGAAGCTCTCCTCTAAGCTTCACCCTGCACACCATTTCATGGTGTTGATCTCAAAAGGAAGCAAAAGAAAGCTTCAATCACTCTAAAGGTTCTATAAAAATCATTCTTAGGCTTAATTTAAACCCTAGTTTGGGTTCTACCATGATTAGGATTTAAAGCTTACCTTGCAAGCTTTTCTTTTCCAAACTAGAGATGAGGGAAAGGGAGTTTCTTCACTCCTTCTTCTTCTCCACTTTCTTCTTCTTCTTTTCCTTTATTTTCCTTGTCTTCTTCTTCTCCTTCTTGTCTTCTAGAGAGAGAAAGAGAGAGAAGAGTGTGAGAGGGTGAGGGAATGAGAGAAATGCCCCATACACCCCTCATACATAGCCCACATAATGCATAACTGCATTTAAACCCCTCAACTTTCATCTTATTAAACTGCTCAAACTGGGCAGATTTCGTGTGCGGGGACCGGTCTCCCCGACCAGGGACCGGTTCCCGTAGCTCTTCCCTGCGGGTAGCCAGGGCTCCCGTGCAATGCGACCGGTCTCTCTCTGTGTAATACACTGGATCTTAGCAAATTGCAAGATTCGAGTGTTTGATCTGTGTGTGGAGCCTTTCCACAGTTTTTGGAGGGTCGTTGATAGTGTTCCGACCCCTGGCGCGCATCCCGAGGATGTTGGAGTGAGACCTGGCACCAAAATCCCAAAATTGGAATTTTTGGTCAGCTCTCGGGTAGCCTGCAGCAAGGCTTGTACCGGAACAAGACTGGCCTTGTACCGGTACAAGGGTTGATGGTTGTACCGGTACAGCCATCGGGCTTGTACCGGTACAGAGCCGCAGACCGAGCAACCCGAGCTTCGGGTTTGCATTTTCGTCGGCCTTGTACCGGTACAAGAACCCGTGTACCGGTACAGAAAGCAGATTTCGTGCAGTTTGAACTGACAGGGGTTTTTCGCATTGTGGGCTTATAACAGCACCCACGCCCCTCTAGGCTTTTTTGTGCTGGAACCAGAGGAGAGAAGGTGATGAAGCTCACACTGTCCCATTTATTTTTGATCTCCATTTGCTTGGTTTTGATGGATGTTTCTTCTCTTTTTCCCTTTGGTGCCATTTCCACAATGGATGATACCTCAAGCTTGGATTTTGGAAGCTATAGTGAGGATAGATCTTGGATTAATAGATTTTAGGAGAATATGTTGGAAAGCTTCTAAGAGGATAACAAATGTTCTCGTCCCTCTAGATTCGAGTTGTTATTGGATTTCATGAATGAAACCCTTAAGATTTGGGTTTTAGGGTAATGATTGTGGGCATTTTGGAAATCTAGGCTTTTGACTAGATTGAGTGGACTAAGGCGGTCCTTTGGGCTTGGATGGATGAGCCTAGCTATTCATTGTTGGAGCTTTAGAGGAATTTTGCACTAGAGGTGAGTTTTCCTGTCATCTATGAATTGATTGAGGCTTAATGTTTGACTAGGTTTTGTTTGTTTGGCCCCGTATACACATGTTTCTATATACCTTTTAGGTACTAGAGACTAGAGTGACCACCCTCGTTGGAGGCGCACGAGGGAGTTTCGTTGTCTCGGGGTTGTCTCTTTGAACGAAGCGAGAAATCCTAATGTTAAATGCTGTTCATGCTTAAATGGTCCGATGCATATCATGTTTAGTACGATTTGATAGAGTTTTTGAGATGCTAGAACCATATGTTGTCAGCAAAAAATTATTACTCTATGTGTAGTAGAGAGAGAGAGACAAGTGGTTGTTAATATGCATGCGTACGAATGATTCGTAATGAGATTGATACGAAATCGAAGATTCATGCTCGATTTCGACTAGAACTAAATCTTGAACTTAGTATCCATCGTTGGGCAGAAATAGCCATAAGTGTCATAAAAGAGCACGATGACTTGAAGAATTTTAACTGCAACGAATAGAACTTGATAATAGGCACATTGACATCAACATATTCCATATTGAGATATGATGAAATAGTGAGCTTGCCACGAGGACCATTTACGTATACCGATTTATTAGACATGAGGACTGTACTTGGCGACAGAAATCGTTTGACTACTTGCCATTGTGCTCATCGCACATGCTTGTGAGCGTCCTGCTCACTACAAGCCGGCCTGGCCGAATGGCCATCGTCGATACATATGTCGCCTGTGCGGGATTGGCAACCAAGTGGATTGCCGGTGGGACAGAGCATTCCTATGGTGGGATGATACTACCACGGCCATTAGTCTCGGCACACGCCATTGACATTTGGTGCTATCGTGGCTCAGGCCATAACTTTGTGCCTTTCGGGTGGGTCTCTTCAGATTTGACTTTGTATATCCATTATGACATGTGACAGATGAGGGTGACTTAATGTACCTACTTTGGACATTGACTAGAATAGTAAACACGCATTACTATTTCCATCGCGAACATTATGATAGTTGCTTGCAGACTATTAACTTTCATCATAGTTGCTTTCGATACTCAGCTATTAGCTAAGTGGACGACTATATGCATAATGAGCTTATATTGTACTTAACCGTCTAATTAATAATTTGTTAGTCACTGACAAATCTTGCTGTAGCATTGGGCCTGGGCATTCCACTGAAGTCATAAAGTGCCCACTGGGAATATTTTTATAGTTCTCCAATCCCCGTTTGTGGTTTACTTTTCAGAGCCTTCGGCACCGGCGGAGGCACGGGATCGCGGCAAGGGGATCGCTTAGCTAGCTAGCGAGGAGCGGTACTTTGCCTAGGTGGTTTACTCTTTCTTTTTGTAGTTGAGAGAGAGTGAGAGATTTTGTATCCATGTATAGAGACCACCTATGTACCTACTTTTAACTCTTGTATTTGGGATTTCCTGTTGTTCTTACTCTATGTTTCATTAAGTGGATTTACAGTTTTATCCTTATCCCTTGTTGTAGCATTTAGACATTTATTATGCTCTGATACTCCTAGGTATCTCTTATTACTGCTTTTATTATCGTTGTTTTTAGACGCCTTATATGTTGTAGACATATGGCGGGTCTGGACACGCGCCGGGCGGGCTTCCGCTGGGTCCCGGGGCGTGACACTCTGGGGGACCGGTCTCTCCAGCAGGGACCAGTTCCCGAGAGCTTGATCTCAGGGACTTAGCCGATTTTCCTTTTTCTCAACTTTCACCCGTACGGGGACCGGTCTCTCCTTCAAGGCCCGGTCCCCGAGAGCACAAAACCTGCAGAATGCAGATTTCTGATCCTCTAGCTTTCGAAAACCTCCCATAACGCACTTTTGATCATTTTAACACCTTCGGACTTTCCGGAGTGTACCATCCTCGCACTTTGGTCAATTTGACTAAAGTTCGACATTTATTTTCTGAATTTTCGGTATATTACAGACGACACCCTAGGCGTAACCGCCTCCACCGGCACGGGTGGTGCAGGGACCTGAGCCTCCCTAGTTGCCGCCTGCTGCAGCAAAAGATCCTCCAGACGCTTCATCCGGGGCCTCCTGCCGGCGCGCCGCATCCGCCTGCTGCTGTGCCGCCGCCGCCTGCTGTGCGACCAAGTCAGTGAGGGCCGCAAGCTGGCTTCTTAACTCACGGACCTCGTCAGATCCGGAGGTAGCGGAGGTTTCCACCTCCTCAAGATTAGCTGCATTGTTCGTAACCCCGCTCAACAATAAGTACCCAAATCATGCGAAAGTAAGGAAGTGTTCTCTACTACTAACTCCCGATGCTACGTTGTCGACTGCCAACGAAACCCTCCGCGAAGTTAGAAGCTAAACACTCCAATTAAACTCTAACTTTTTAGAGTTAACATAAAACCCAATCATGATACTTTCGCTCAATAGTCAAATAGACCTCGTCTCTCACGAGCCTATTTCCTATAGTCTAATCGGCCTAAGGTTTACTAGGTCCACTAAAACTCAACCCTAGGCTCTGATACCAAATTAATCTGTCACGCCCCGGGACCCGGCGTAGGGCCGACCGGTGCGTGCCCAGACCCACCATATGCCTGCACATATAAGGCGTCTACAACAATAGAGATATGAAAGCAAGGAAAAGTAAGACTACTGTAGATATCAGAGCAACTAGCAGCTAAAATAACAACAAGTATAGAAAAAGAAAACTGATCCACTGATAGTAAAACATAAGGTAAATACATCAACTGTCTCAAATACAAAATAGGTGGTCTCTATACATGGTACAACTCTCAATCTCTCCAAAATAAAATCAATGAGAGGTAGACCACATATCGATACGTCCCTCGCCAAAGGGCTAGCTCGAGGCGATGCCATTTCCGCGATCCCTACCCTCGCCCAGTGTGGAAGGCTCTGAAAAGGAAACAAGAAGCAGGGGGCGTGAGAACTATAATTTATAGTTCGCAGTGGACAATTACTGAGCTTAGCCAAAATGCACCACTAGGCCCAAAAGAGTCAGGTAAAAATGATAAGTAACAAGATAAACTGCTAATATGAAAGCATGCATTGTATGCTAAATTACTATGCCATGAGTAACATGATAACAATAAGTTGTACATTTATTTTCTTATGAACATGTATGTCAAAAGCATGACTAGTCTATGCCAACATGACAAGCAAGTGTGCTAAGATGCAACAAGTAATGCTATCCAATATTCTATCCACCCAAATGTCCAATAGTATGCTAAAAGCATGTCCAAGTCATCCCACTACTAAGCCTACCTAGTAGTGATTGTCATATCCCAGTTTAATATCATCATTGCTCAATTTTGTTTAAGGACCTACACAAGTGTAGTCCATCTTGTGCCACCTAAGTACCGGTGGTAGCACCAACATTCCCACTCTAGGAATGAGTCTATCCCTCCCGACCCCGTAGGTTTCTCGATACCGCACGAGCGAACATAAGTCGCATAGGCCAACTCCGGAGTGCCGACTTGTAGGGAATGACCCTCACAAGCATGTGCAAATAAGCACAAATGGCAAGCAAGCATAGTCATCGTCTCAAGTACCCAATCATCATGTCTCTAACATGGTAACCATCACTAGTAACCCATCGGTCTAGTTCTATGTCACAAGGTGAAGTTCCAACCTTCACTAAGTCTAGTGCCTCTTTATGACACTATAATATTGCTATATCTAAGCATGTTCCAATTCCCATGCCTCTTTATGGCATTATTACAAGGTTCACATATAACCCAAGCTTAATGTCGCTTTATGACATTAGCTCACTAATTTACAAGATTTCCAAGTCTCAAGCCTCTTTATGGCCTAATGTATTCTCATAATTTCAAACAAGGTTTGTGTCCAAGGCATAATACATTTATCATGTCTACTATATGAAGCATGATTTCAAGTCCCAATTAGAATGCTAAACCCATGCATAAGTCTCTAATGCAAGCTCTCTACTACATAGAGGTCCGAAAATGCATTGTATATAACATAATCATTTTAAGCATTATAAAATTCATGAATAATGCATCCAATATGAAAATACATGATTTTCCATTTTGCGATACTCAAATCATCAAAAATGAGATTTTCTCATTTTTGGCGAGGTCAAACCCACCGATGCTTCGCTATAACTCCTTCGTTTCGCCGAACGGAGTTGTCTACAATTCTCTTAGTATCCTAAAGGTCACAAGATTTATATCATTTGAAGTGTTTAGAAATCAAATTTCAAATCTTTTCGACATCATTTGCCAAATGATTAAAAGATTTCAAAATTTGTAATTTTAATGGTCGATATAAGGTGTTTTCTCGTTTAACGTCATAAAGATATTCAAATCAGTTGAATTTTTGCTAGAAAACTCTTTAAACTATTTAAAACAAGATCTATACTCTTGAACTTGATTATAAGACTCCTGTCATCACTTTTTAAAGAATATTCATTTTTAGCCGTTTATTTTTGTGTCCACTTGATGAATAAGAGAACAATATCGGAAATGTATGAAATTTGATTTCTAAACACTTCAAGTGGTATAGATCATGCAATGGTGCGATCATCGATTGGGAGACTCCATCATCGAAAACAAATGGGTGGCACGAGCCCGTTTGCTATTGATAGTATTCTACTCAACTCTCTCTCTCTCTCTCTCTCTTCTATATATATATATAATAATTATGCTACTATACTATCATAGTACCAAACTCTTGACTATTGAGTTTTTGGCCGTTGGATGAAAGGATGTACGGTTAGGATGATAGTGGTCCCTAGATTGAGTGGGTGGTTGTTTAATAGTATAATCTAGCAGATGGAAATGATCAAAGGGTAGATCTAACGGTAGAAACTCAAAAGTACCAAAGCTTGGTACTATCGATAGTATAGTAGTCGAACTCTCTCTCTCTCTGTCTCTCTCTCTCTCTCGCTCTCTCCTCTCTCCTCTCTTCCTAATAATATATATATCTATATATATATATATATATATATATATGGATATCTGTTGAACTAACATGTTTGCAGTGCCTCCTTTGGACCTGGTGGGTCGAGCTCTTCCCTTAGGTGGCCGTACCCACTGGGAACTATATTTATGTAGTTCTCACCTCACGTGGTTTTGGAGGTTTTCAGGTTCACATGCAAGCGGCGTGGCGGCGCGAGAAAAGGGCATAGCTCTGTAGATAGCGCTCTACCACTGAGACCAGAGATAGGAGTATCCTGAGTCGGCTACTTAGGGATGTGAAAAAGGAAAAGAACCAAGTTGTAATAATTACATTAAATCTGATTGTATTTGGAAGCTAAAAAGAGTTAAGAATGTAATATGTAAATGTATGTGAGTTGAATGCTTGTAATAGCATAGTATTTATATTTTTGATACCTTCCTTATGCAATCTTTGTTTGAATGCTGTTCCTGGTTGGAACCTCGCGCATTGTATGAATTGTGACGCCTTGGACGTACAGGAAAAACTCTGTCCGTGGTACAGGGGAAACCCTGTCCGTTCGGTCGATTGGCGGGCCTGAATCCGAACAAATAGGCGGGTCTCGGGGCGTGACAGCATGGATGAGGAGGTGGAAGATGGTGCAATTTTATCTAAGACTACTAAGCTGAACTATTTGAGATAAGCTTATTCTAAATAGTGCAATTTTGTCTCAAACAGTGTAACTTAATTCTCTAGTACAACAACTTTTGTATCAAACAATACAATTTCGTCTTCTTCTTCTCTCTTCTTTCTCTTAAATAGTACAATTTAGTTTTAAACAGTGCAATTTAGTTCAAAAATAATACAATTTCTGTTTTATATAGTGCAATTTTATCTCAACCAGTGAAACTTATTCTCAAATGGCCGGTGCAACTTCGTCTTCTTCTTTTTTTTTTTCTTTGTTTTTAGCCGTCACAATACATGATGATTATTTCAAGAGAAAAAAATATTTTTTCTTTATGTTTCTTGTTAAGACATATTTAGTATCTCATGCTATATAAGGATACTATATATTACGACATGTTTAGAGTAGGATTATACGATATGAGATACCTAATTATATTGTTACTATATTAGGCATTGTTACTATATTAGACTCATCTCTTGTACTAGATAACATCATCAATAGAATCCATGAGAATATGCGTTTTGCCCTTCTTTCATGCATGGTATCAAGTAGGAACCCTTATTTGGGAATATCGATCCATAGCCATTATCCACCACAAGTCTCACTTTCTTCCATAGGTGTCTTTTTCTTTTGGTGTTCTATCTCCCCTTATCTTTGGATTTTTATCTCCCCAGTACTGCTACAGTGCCGGCACTACAGTACTAGCGCTACAGTATTGGTGCTACAGTATGATCGCTACAGTACCAGCGGTACAGTGGTTCTGCTATAGTAATTTTCAGCCTCTTGGAGTTTCTTCTTATATCGTTGGTGCTGTTTGCTGGTGTCGCCTGGTTGATCTCAAGTACTGCCGGTTCATCTGTCACGCCCCGGGGCTCAGCGGAAGCCTACTCGGCGCGTGTCCAGACCCGCCATACGTCTAAACATATAAGGCGTCTACAAAATTTCGATAGATAAAACAATAATACAAGGGATCTAGTGATATCAGAGCATTGTACAACTAGTTCTATAACAAGAAAAAGGACATAAAGCTGAAAGTCCACTAAATAAAAATATAGAGTAAGTACAATAGGAATCCCATAACAAGTGCTAAAAGTAGATACATAGGTGGTCTCTATACATGGATACAAAACCTCTCACTCTCTCAACATATAAAATGGAGGAGTAACCACCTAGCGCAAAAATACTCCTCGCTAGCTAGCTATGCGATTCCCTTGCCGCGATCCCGTGCCTCCGCCGGTGCAGAAGGCTCTGAAAAGTAGACCATAAAACAGGGGCGTGAGAACTATTAAAAGAAGTTCCCAGTGGGCAATTACTGACTTCAGTGAATGCACCACAAGGCCCAAGCTACAAAGAAAGGGTCAGTGTCTAAAAACGTATGAAAGCGAACGGTAAGTAGAATGTAACTTACTACAATATGATATTTCTACTTAGCATGAAAGGCATAAGTATGAAAGCAACTCTGTATGTAGTAAAAGTCTCCAACTATCATGATGTCCATAATGCAAAATAGTAAAGTGCCAGTGTTTACTGTTCTAGTCAGACTCCAGTCAGTACACTAAGTCATCATCTGTCCATATGTCATAGTAAATGCTCGAAGTCAAATCTGAAGAGACCCACCTGAAGGCTGTCTAAGGCCCTGAGACCCACCCGTAGGCTGTCTGGCCGGTGCCGAGCCTAATGGCCCCGTGGTAGTCATCATCCCTACCCTAGGAATGAGCCTGGCCCACGGCAATCCACTTCGGCGCCCAATCTCGCACGGCGAATATGAATCGCGATGGCTATCTCCGGAGTGCCGGCTTGTAGGGAGCGACCCTCACAAGCATGTGCGAATGAGCACAATGGCAAGTAGTCAAACGATCTGTCACAAGTACCAAGTCCTCATGTCTAATAACATGGGATATGTCACCAATCTCATAGGCCTATCTCTAGCTCGTCATGTCTCTATCATGGAATATAGTAAGAGTCATCGTGGCCAAGTCACTATTTCATCATGTCTTAAATATGGAATATAGTTGAGGTTAACGTGGCCTATTATCAAGCCTCTATGTTGTAGTTTACTAATTCTCTCGTCCAAGTGCCTCTTTATGACACTATGGCTCATTTTGTCCCAACATGGATACTAAGTTCAAGAACTTATAATTCTAGTCAAAATCGAAGCATGAACTTGATTTCCTACCATCTTATAGAATATTCGCCGCATGCATATTAACAAGGCACATTGTCTCTCTACTATATAGAGTAAATTTTCTTGATGCATAACACATGAATTCTAGGCATTCAGAGATTCTCATAAATGCTACTAAACATGAATATGCATGAATGTATAGTAAATGAAAGCATTTAACCGCATCGGAGGAATTTCCTCCCATTTCAAAGAAGCCAAACCCACCGTCGTCAACGAAAGCTTTCGTTTGTCACGACGAAGGCGTCCACCACACTCCTAGTACCCTAAAGGTATGAGAACAAGTGTCATCTAGTCAAAACGAATGACGCTAAGTTCAATCATTAACCAACTCAAGCTAGGGTTGCGAAAAACTCACCTCAAGTGAAAAACCCTCTCTTAATCTTCAAATGGAAGGTAGCCCTCTCTTAATCTTCAAATGGAAGGTAGGGGTCTTCCAATCTAACCTATATAAAGGTTCCAAACCCATCAGAAAGGTTTCAAAGCCCTCAAATCAAAAAGCCCCAAATCTAACCCTAGAATCCCAATCTAGGGTTTCATCTAGCAAAACCTAGAAAAACATGTATCAAGTAGGGATTACATGCTACCAACCTCAAGAGGAGCTTCAATCCAAGCTCAAAACCAAGTAGGGTTGAAGTTTGATCCTCCACAAAGCTCCAACCGCAAGCTCGAAGCCACCAAGGTGAGAAAATGGGGAAGAAGATGATGCTCCAAAGCCTCCAAGCAAGCTCCTTCTCCTCTTCTTCTTCTTCTTCTTCTTCTCCCTCTCTTCTTCTCTCTCTAGAATAGGTGGGAAGGGAAGAAATGAGGAGAGAAGAGGGTGATATGGCCAAATAGGCTATTAAAAGCAACAAAATCCACTTAGGTCCCTCAAAAACTCAAATTTACATCAGCTCGGTCTGGGCAGTTTTCGCCCAGAGGGACCGGTCTCCCCGACCTGGGACCGGTCTCTCAGCCTACCCCCGAAAATCCAACGTTCGGGAACCGGTCTCTCCCTGCGCGGGACCGGTCTCTCCCCGCGCAGACGCGCTCGGGGACCGGTCTCGACTGCCAGAGACCGGTTGCCTCGCCGGCTGGGCAGCACTGTTCACTGGGGGACCGGTCTCTCCTATCAGGGACCGGTCCCCGAGAGTAAAAACTCTAAGGACTCTGCTAAAACTCTCGAGATCGAACTTTTAGGCCGGTATACCATCGACGGCCCTCCACCAAGTGTGGAAAAGTTCGGGATACATATCGAACACTCGAACCTCGCAACTTGCAAAGGTACAGTATGCTACATCATCTCGGGTTCAACTTTGACTCTTTTTCATCTTTCCTCTGGATCTGTAATTTTTTGGTCTATTTTTCGAATTTGTCTATCTCGTGGTGGATCTTTTTTTTTTGGTGGTAACATGTCTTCCTCTTCAAACCTGCCAGTAATTAACATCAAAACTCTCATACCATTTGAACTCACGGATTCCACATATTTGGTGTGGAAACAAATTTTTCTTAATGTTTTGGAGAGTTTTGATGTTACATCACATGTGGATGGAACTGGTACTATATCACCTCAAACTATTGAAACTTCTGATAACAAAATAAGTGCAAACCCCGAATATCAAAAATGGATAAAGGAAGACACCACTATTCTCTTATGGATTAATGCCATCCTTTCTCTTAGCATATTACAGATGGTTGTTTCTAGTTCTCCTAAAACTGCATATGATGCTTGGAAAACTATTGAAGCATATTTTCTTGATAAAACTGCTTCCACGGCTTTCTTTCTAAAGTCCGAATTGCGAAGCATCAAGAAAGGTTCAATGAACATGAGCGATTACATGCAAAAAATTAAATCGATTGGTAATGCTCTATAAGCGATTGGTGAATCTGAGTCAAACCATAACTTGGTCATGACAGTACTTCTCGGGTTACCGAAAGAATATAGGGGTTTTGTCAGTGCCTTTAATACACATAGACATAAGCCCACTTTCGAACAACTTTGTCCACTTCTAATGCAAGAGGAAACTGAAGTTCAACGTCGGACTAATTTGACGACATCACCAGCCACTCCCATTATAGATGGTGAAGCTCTTTATGCAAATCGTGGATGCAGAAGCCGTGAAGGTCGTGGAGGTAGATATCGCGGTGGTCGGGGACCGCACGGTAGATTCAATTCATATCCTGGTCGTGAATCTCCTGGAGCCTATTCGCATTCTCAACCTAATAATTCTCAACCCTATACTCCGACCCATCAACCTTACATTCCGAAATCTGGCACACAATGTCAGATCTGCGGCAACTTTAATCATTCGGCTTTTCAGTGCAGACAATGCTTCAATCATTCCTTTGTTGCAGATGATCTTCCTCAAACCTTTGCTGCTATGAACCTTCATGAATCTGGTAAGGAAGTGTGGTATCCTGACACCGGAGCATCTAATCACATGACCGCAACTTCTGGTATTCTCTCAACCTCTATACCTTATAAAGGCCATGAAAAAATTCTTGTTGGCAATGAAAATTTACTTGATATTACTCAGACAGGTGAAACTCAGTTGCATTCCTCCTCTAAATCCTTTGCTCTTAAAAATGTTCTTGTGGTTCCCTCTATTAAGAAAAATTTGCTTTCCGAACGCCAGTTCTGTCATGATAATAATTTTCTTTTTGAGTTCGACTCTTATGATTTTTCTGTGAAGGACAAGGAAGCCGGGACGGAGCTTCTTCGATGCCCTAGTTCGGGAACATCTCTCTATCCACTCTCTTCTAAAGTTGCAAGTGTCGGAAATAAGCAACAGCTAGCACTAGTTGCATCTAGGGTTAATAGTAATATTTGGCATAAACGGTTAGGTCACCCTAGTTTTTCTGTTCTTTCTACATTCCTTAAAAATAATAAAATTATCTCAGATTCTATTTTAAAATTATCTGTTTGTAATGCTTGCAATATGGAAAAACATGTCAAACTTTCGTTTAATGATTCAGAATCTTAGTTCGTTTTTCTTTTTTATATTGTTCATTCGGATGTATGGCAATCACCTATTCTCTCACTCTCTGGCTACAAGTATTATGCTATTTTTATTGATGATTACTCTCGATTATCTTGGCTTTATCTTTTAAAATCTAAACAAGAAATTTTTGACAAATTTTTGGAGTTTAAAAGAATGGTTGAAAACATATTCTATAGCTCGATAAAAATTTTCCAGTCCGACAATGGCACTGAATTTGTAAATGAGAAGTTTTCTACTCTTTGTTTACAAAATGACATTATTCACATATTTTCTTGTCCTTATACTCTTCAACAAAATGGTCTTGCTGAGAAGAAGCATAGGCATTTATCTAACGTTGTTAGAAGCCTACTTTTTCAAGCTTGTTTACCTCCTCGGTTCTGGGCTGAGGCTATTCAAACTGCCGTTTTTCTTGTGAATAGAATTCCATCTCTCACTGTTTTAAAAGGACGATCGCTATATGACATTGTGCATGGTTGTGCTTTTCCTGACTTGCAACTTGTTAGTGTTTTTGGATGTTTATGTTATCCCGATGTACAGGACATTGCAGCTCACAAGCTCGCTCCCCGGTCACTTCCTTGTTTCTTCTTGGGTCTTTTTGACAAACATAAAGAATTTCGCTGTCTATATCCAAGTACTGGTAAAATCTTTATTTCTCGCCATGTTACATTTGTTGAACATGTTTTTCCTTACTCTTGTTTGTCTAAATTTTTTTCTTCCTCCTCGTCCTTATTTTCCAACTTGCAAATGTTTCAAAATTTTCTCTCTAATCCGCCTTTACTAGGTGAAAGTCCTGCCACTCTTGATGCGATTTCTGGCTTCTACTTCACAAGTCCTCCTCCTGATATTGGTTCACACACATTGGTTTCACCGTCTGAGGACTTATCAATATTTCCTTCTAGCTTGCATTTTGATGCTCCACAGGTTGGTCCTAAGAATGTTGCCACTGTCGTTGGTCCATCTGAGCTCCGGGTCTATACCAGATGACACGCCAGCCGGCCTGCTGCTCTTTCTCCATCCGCTACTGATGTGCCACTTACCTCCTCTGATAATCCACCTCCTCAGCCTGCTACTGTCTCCTCTCCTTTATCTTCTGTGGCTCCGCTGCCTGCCCGTACCTATTCTATGCTCACTCGCTCTATGACTAAGGATTCCACAGGGTCTATTTCCTTACTTGCTTCTGCCCATTCTACTCTTCCTACTGAGCCTACTTCTTTTTATGAGGCTTTTCAGAATGCAGATTGGCGTGCTGCCATGGCTGAGAAATTTGATGCCTTACTGACTAATGCTACTTGGGATCTCGTTCCTCCTCATTCTTCCGTTAATCTCATTGGATGTAAATGGGTATATAAGGTCAAGCAGAAGGCGAATGGTTCTCTTGAGCGTCTCAAGGCTCGCCTTGTTGCTAGGGTTACAAACAACAACGAGGTGTTGATTTCGATGAGACTTTTTCTCCCGTTGTCAAGGCGACCACTATTCGTACTGTTCTCTCTGTGGCATTATCCTCTGGTTGGTCTCTTCGATAACTTGATGTGAAGAATGCTTTTCTTCATGGAACTCTCTCTGAAGAGGTTTATATGGCACAACCACCGGGTTTTGTGGACCCCTCTCATCCTTATCACGTTTGTCGTCTCCGCAAGGCAATCTATGGTCTTAAGCAGGCCCCTCAGGCTTGGTTTCAGCGGTTCACTTCATTTCTTTCTGAACTTAGTTTTGTCGGCAGTACCGCGGATCCCTCAATGTTTGTTTCTCATTCCTCTTCTGGCACTCTCGTTCTTCTTTTATACGTTGATGATATTATTAACACTGGCAGCTCCTTCTCTCTTTTGGAGGCTCTCATTGTCACCCTACAACGTGAGTTTGCTATGAAGAATCTCGGACTGCTCTATTATTTCTTGGGCATTGAGGTTACTCTGTCTTCTTCTGGTCTTCATCCGACTCAGCACAAATATGTGCATCAACTACTTCAACGCCATGGCTTTCTTGATTGTAAGCCTGTCTCTAGTCCTCTTTCTCCGGCCTCTCGCCTCTCGTCTCATGAGGGACGTTTTCTTGACGATCCTTATATCTATCGTCAGCTTGTTGGTGCTCCGCAGTAGCTTACCTTCACGAGACCGGATATTTCGTATGCTGTCAACTCTGTTGCTCAGTATTTGCAGACGCCTCATGAACCACATATGCAAGCCGTCAAGCGTATTCTAAGTTTTATTCGAGTGACCCTATCTTATGGTCTTCCACTCTCTCGCTGTGTCAATCCTTCTCTTGTGGCGTTTGCCGATGCTGATTGGGCTGGTTGTCCCGATACACGTCGCTCTACTTCTGGCTATTGCGTTTTTCTCGGTCCCAATCTTATCTCCTGATCTGCTAAGAAACAGCCCACCATTTCTGTAATATACCGAAACTCGGTAGATTATATCGAACTTTAGTCAAATTAACCAAAGTGTGCGAGAGAAATAGTCGGACAAAATCCAATTGGTATTCCAACAATGTTGGAAGGGTTAAAGATGAGTTCTAAGAGAGATTAAAGGGTTTTAGCATTGATTGGAGCGAAACGGAGCTTAAACAGCAGTCTGGGAGTTTGTTAACCGGTGAAGCCCCAGGGGTGTCACCGGTACACTGCGGCAGATCGAGAGCAGATTACTCTTGGGTTTGCCTTTGTCAAGCTGGTTAACCGGTTAAGCATCATAAGAGTACCGGTACCCCGCTGCCACCCGAGAACAATCAGCTCTCGGGTTTGGACAGTGAACAGGGGGGCGTACTGGTGATGCCATCCCGTGTCACTGGTACACTGTGTCCCGAACAGCAAAGTGAAGTCTGTTGTAAATAAGAATTGTTAGAGGGTTTATTTACAATTGTGGCAGTCTATAATAGACCCCACACCCCCTCTCTCCCATTCACAGTAGTGAACACTCTCTTCTCTCTCATTTCTCTCCCTCTCTCTCTAGGAGCTCTCCCAAGGTGGATTTTGGAGGAGTTAGAGAAGGATTTGGAGATTTTTGGAGGTTTAGATGATCTAGAGCTCTCCTACAAGGCGGAGCTTGGTGAGCTAGTGGGCTAAGGTAAGGTTTCTTGCAAGACCTTGGTTAGGGCTTGGTTTTATACCCTAAATCTTTGGTTTTGAGCTTCTTGCAAGATTAGAAACAACCTAGAGATCTCATGTTGAACCCATGAGTTCATGACAAAAAACCTTAGGGCTTCATGGTAGATCCTTAGGGCTTGGTTCAAATGACCTAGAAATGGTTCTAGATGAACCTCTTGATGATCTTAAGCTTGTTTTTGCTTATTCAAGGGATCAACAATGTAACATACCACATCCCTCGTAAGTTGTGCAGAGTTCCGTCGAAATGAGCGGGACGCGGAGTTGAACGAGTGGGTATAGGCCCTAAGTGTGTTGGAGCCTATATATATAGTGCAAAGGGACCTGAGAAAGTGAGATTTCAAAATCTGGCTAAGTCCCAGATTTTGAGCTCTCGGGGACCGGTCCCTGAAGGAGAGACCGGTCCCCGTACGCGTAGCTTGCCAGGAAATCCTGAGGCATCGGGTCCCTGGTGGTGAGACCGGTTCTCGGGAGACCGGTCCCTGAGGGAAAGACCGGTCCCCCGCTGCGCAGCCAGCTGAAAAACCCGAAAATTTGGCTAAGTCCGGGAAACCCATTGTTCGGGAACCGGTCCCTGGTCGGAGAGACCGGTCCCCGAAGGCGAAAAATGCCTAGTCTGGGCAGATCAATGGGAAACAAGTGGAGGGGCTTAAGGGCAATTATTACAACACTATATATGGCCATCCTCTCTCTCCCATAGCCTCTCTTCCCCTCTCATTTTCTCTCTTTCTCTCTCTAGAACCCCTCTAGAGCTTGGAGAAGAAGAAGAAGAACTTGGAGAAGAAGGTGGATTTGGTGCTTTGGAGGTTCTAGGAGCTCTCCAAAAAGAAGAATCTTGGTGGAGTTTGGACTAGAGGTGAGTTTTGTAAGGTTATCCTCTAGGGTTTGAATTTTGGTTTAGAGAATTGGAGCTTTGTGCTCCCTAGGGGCTTTAGAGGCTCTTTTGAGCCATGAACAATAAGGTAACCATGAGAGCTCAAGGTGCTCTCATGGTGAACCCTTGGAAGTTGTGTTAGGAGCCCTAGGGTTGGTTCCAAAGGTCTAGAAACCTTGCTAGGATGCTTCTTAGAAGATCCTAAGCTATTGTTTGCTTAGGGTTGAGATCGATTCATGGGGGAACCCTAAATGACATTGTCAGGGCTTGAAAATTTGGGCTTTTGCCCTAGGATTTTTTTGGAGATGAATTGACCCCGTAGAAACCTAATTGGGGGTGTCCTAAACGCGTGGCACAACTTCGTTTAATTTTACGAAAATGCTAAAGAGTAGTACATGTGTAAAAGGGCCTAATATGGCACTATTTTGGTTATAGGGCGCGGAATCGGTTTTCGTAAAGTTCGGGAGTCGTCACATTCTACACCCACACGATCATTAGAGGTGGGGGGTGTACGCCGGAATCGTTGGATTCCCTTCTATGTCTATTTCTCTATTTTGAACATATGATTGTAAAGTCACTCATGCATATTAGGGTTAATTTACGTGTGAACTTGGGTTGTGTCATTATGTTTTCTCTAATGTATCGGAAAGTAGAAAGATATGGAACCATGATGGACATGTATTGTTGAACCCTACAGATTGCATGATTGTGAGACTTGGACTCGACAATGGTAAGTACCTATGACATTGACAATAGAGAGATAGATTGGCATTGATAAGTAAGTGTTAAACATAGGTTTAACCATAGTGACATTGTGACAAAAATGATTAGCAAATGACATGAACAAATGGGTAAAGAACCTAGCATGAAGGTGGCATTGTAACTAGTGGCTAAGCATCCTCAAGTTGGGGATTTGATCAATACTCATGATACGTCTTGGCTTGAGGGTGGTAGCTCCTCCTCAAGCGGCGAGTTTTCGAAAATAGTCACCTTGGGGAGCGAGGTCCCCAACGACGGTCCCTAGGGGTGGTTCAAGGCCCCCTGTTATGACGGGATTTGGGTTATGAGTTATTGGGGTTAACAAAGTTAACCGGCAAGATTGGGTAAGAGCCAAAGCGTATTTATGATTGGAGCATGCATGCATTTCCATTATCGCATTGAATTATATATGTATCCGCTGACTTCTTTCTTGCAGGCATAGTATTAGTTGCATTAGTAATGGTTACTTTCCTTCCTTTGAAATACTTATGCCTGGATAGACCTAGTGGGTAAGTCGGCGAGGTCGGATGCCGAGCCCACTAGGAACTTTGTTTAGTTCTCACACCACTAACCCTACAGGTCCTAGCACGAGCGGGGCGGCGAAGGACCGAGGCAAAGGTTTAGCGCCGTAGATAGTGGCCACCGGGACTATTTTATATTTTGTAGTCATTCCCTTTTTGTATACATGTATCAACTTCTTTTGTTGATTTAGCAAGTTGTAAAGTTGGAAACAATATGTAATTTTGGGCGAATGGCTAAATGTAAAGAATTACGAATGAAAGCATGAATTGTAATAGTTTAGTTTACTTTTATTTGGTGCAAAAGCAATCAAGTATCAGGTATGGGTGAATGTATTTAGCTTAGAGCTTTCGCTTCCGTTGTTGCTTGCCCTCGTGCAAGCCTTGTATAAATGTTAATCACATTGTTTGATTGCTTCACTATACATGGTTTAGAGCCTTGGACGGACAGGGGAGGCTCTGTCCGTTCGGCGTCTGTCGGCGTGACCCGAACCCGACCAAATTGGCGGGGATTGGGGCGTGACAGATATAATGGTATCAGAGAGAAGTGGAAAGCAAAAGTCTAGGAATGACCCAGGAACCCTAGGGATTGGAGACCTTAGGAGCTTAGGAAACGTTTAACGTGGACTTGGTTTATGCAAAAACGAGTGATTGGGTCAACGATAACACTTCTCTAGAAGGAAGTAGAGATGGACTAAAAGGCTTAATTATTGTCTACTTAAGGGACCTTGTGGGGCGGCCGACCACATAACCCCGAGAGTGAAAATAATTAGGCTTGTGCTTTCGCTTAATTGGGTAGTTACTTGGAACGTGTAAGAGTCACGTGTGTCGAGTACTAATGCGTGTGATGCGTTTCAGGAACAATGTCCCCGAGACACTACACGCGTAGAGCCGCTTCGGCACTGCCCGATGAAGTGCCCGAGCAGACGGGATCGGATGAAGTGCGCGAGCTGCGAGCCCAGATGACGGCTTTGGCTGGGGCTATGCGGCAACAAGGGGAGCAGATTGGACAGCTCTATGAGATGATGGCGCGACAGGCGACAGCGGCGGCATCTGTGCCGAGAGATCCACCTGCACCTGCTGCTCCTGTAGCACCACCTCCTGCGGTGGCGGCAGCACCGGTGATGGCTATTCCTCCGACGGTATCGGGTTCATCGGCTCCTGTTCCCGATGTACTTGAGGCCGAGCAGGAGCGTACGTTGGCGGCACTGACGGCATTCAAGCGATTCAACCCTCCGACCTTTGTCGGCAATGTGAAGGATCCGTAGGTGACGGAGAATTGGTTAGCCGCGATGGAGGCGTTGTTCAAGGATATCTATACCCTCGAGAAGGATAAGGTTCACCTTGCGGCTCATTGCTTTGATGGGTCGGCTGGGTTGTGGTGGAATCAGGCGAAGAGAAATCACTCGCTAGAGCACGCTTTTATTTCTTGGGAGGCGTTTCGGGAGATGCTTCTTATGGAGTATTTCCCCGAGAGTGACAAAAGAAAAATCAAGGAGGATTTTCGGAAGCTAAGGCAAGGAAGCCGAACGGTGCGGGAGTACGAAAGGGAATTCACGCACATGATTAACTGCGTGCCGGGCTTGGTTCACGGTGATAGGGACCGAGCGGAGGTGTTTGAGCGCGGGTTGCGACCCGAGATTTTCAAGGTCATTCATGCATTCCGCCTGAAGACCTATGAGGAGGTTCTTAACCGCGCGCTTTGGGTGGAGCGCGGGAATGCCATTGCGTGGGATGAGCGCGATACGTTGGAGAAGGATAGGGAAAGGGAGAGGACCAAGAAGCGACCTGCTGGTGGATCGGCGGGTCAGTCGAGTTCTAAGCGACCCCCGCGACCTCAGCGATCACAGTGGCAGGGTGGAAGGAGCCAGATTACCTACCCGTGCATGATATGTGGCGGAGACCACCGGGTTGCTGGTTGCCCACAGCGGGAGGGGCGGTGTTACCGATGCAGCCAACCGGGACATATCGGCCGAGAATGCCCGGGCGGCGCATCCCCAGCCCCGTCCTCAACCTCGGTTCAGTACACTTAGCGACAGCTGGCGGGACTGCCACCCGCGGTATCTGCTGGACGATCATCGGTGCCTCGTCAGCCGGAGGCCTCCCGAGCACCTAGTGGGCGGGTATTTGCCACTCAAGTGGAGGAGCCGCCTATTACCATTCCCGACGACGTCGTGGCAGGTATTATTCTTATCAGAGGCACTAGAGCTAGAGCTATATTCGATACGGGTGCATCTCAATCATTCATTACAACATCATTTGCACTAGCTCATGACATAAAGGTCACGCATTATGAGGATTATTGGACGGTGACAGCACCTGGGCTTACATTTCATGTGCATGATGAATGTCTGGACTGTCCAGTATAGATAGGCAATTGGATCATGCTGATCGACTTGTTAGTGCTGAAGCAATTGTGGGGATTTGACGTAATCTTGGGCACCAATTGGCTCTCCAAGTATTACGCGGTTATCGATTGCGAAAGGAAGGTTATCACTTTTCGTGAGCCTAACCAAGAGGAGATGGTCTATAAGGCGTGTAAAGGTGCGCGTTTCGCGGCGACCATATCGTCGGTGAGGGCGAAGAAAATGATCAAGGGTGGTTGCAAAGCTTACTTGGCGACCATCGTAGACCCTCAAAAGGAACATCCGGAATTAGAAAATATCCAAGTCGTATGCGAGTATCCAGACGTGTTTTCGGCGGAGTTACGGGGACTGCCCCCGAACCGGGAAGTCGAGTTTGTCATTGACTTGATTCCTGGGGCAGCGCCAGTTTCGAAGGCTCCGAATAGAATGGCACCGGTAGAGTTAAAGGAGCTAAAAGCCCAGTTGCAAGACTTGCTCGATAAAGGCTTTGTGCGGCCGAGCGTGTCTCCGTGGGGAGCTCCAGTGCTATTTGTAAAGAAGAAGGACGGCACACTTCGACTCTGCGTCGATTATCGCGAGTTGAACAAGGTGACGATTAAGAACAAGTACCCGTTGCCTAGGATTGATGATCTATTCGATCAGTTGCAAGGGTCAAGGGTATATTCTAAGATTGATCTGCAGTCGGGGTATCATCAATTGAAGATACGGCCCAAAGATGTGCACAAAACGGCGTACCGTACACCGTATGGCCATTATGAGTTCACGGTGATGCCGTTTGGGCTTACGAATGCCTCGGCAGCATTTATGGACCTGATGAATAGAGTCTTCCGTCCGCTATTGGACCGGTGCGTCGTGGTATTCATTGACGACGTATTGGTGTATTCTCGGACCGAAGAAGAACACGAAGAGCATTTAAGGCTCGTATTGGAGGTACTCCGGAAGGAAAAGCTTTATGCAAAATTGAAGAAATGTGAGTTTTGGCATTCGGGGGTTACCTTCTTGGGTCATGTTATTTCCGGAGAAGGCATCTCAGTGGACCCAAAGAAAGTAGAGGCGATTAAAGATTGGCCTCGCCCGACAAGTGTGGCGAAAATTCGTAGCTTCCTTGGACTTGCGGGCTACTACCGGCGGTTCGTGGAGGGGTTTGCTAAGATAACAACTCCACTAACGCGCCTTACGCACAAAGGGGTGAAGTATGTTTGGGGCCCCGAGTGTGAGCGGAGCCTTGAAGAGCTAAAGAATAGACTGACATCTACTCCGGTGCTCGCCTTGCCTACACCGGGAGAGAGTTATGTCGTATACAGTGACGCTTCATACGTCAGACTCGGATGTGTCTTAATGCAAAACGGCCGAGTCATAGCTTATGCTTCGCGCCAACTAAAGAGTTATGAAAAGAACTACCCGACTCACGATCTTGAACTAGCGGCGGTTATCTTCGTGCTGAAATTGTGGAGGCATTACTTGTATCGGGAGCATTGTGAGATTTATACCGATCCTAAGAGTCTCAAATACTTGTTCATCCAAAAGGAGCTAAACTTGCGACAGCGGCGGTGGTTAGAGTTGCTCAAAGATTATGATGTCACGATTCTCTACCACCCCAGGAAAGCGAATGTCGTGGCCGATGCCTTAAGTCGAAAGTCGGCAGAGAATTTGGCAACGAAAATTACACCCCAACCGGCCTTGCCAAAAGAGATGCAGCGGTTTGGTCTAGAAGTGGTGGCGTCGGGAGTGCCGGAAACGCTTGCCACATTGGTAATGCAACCGACCTTGTTAGAAAAGATCAAAGAATTACAAGCATCGGATGAATTTCTCCAAAAGATACGGGGAAAAGTTGAGACCGGTGGTGCCGATGATTTTGGCATTGGGACCGACGGCACTCTACGATATCGAGACCGTTGGTGCGTGCCTAAGGACGACAATCTTCGGAGGGCGATTATGCAAGAAGCGCATCAATCTCCCTATAGCGTTCACCCGGGCGGCACCAAAATGTATCGAGACCTGAAATTGCATTATTAGTAGCCGGTCATGAAGAAGGATATAGGAGAGTTCGTGGCGCAGTATCTCACGTGCCAACAAGTGAAGGCGAAACGTCGGTTTCCGGCGAGAAAATTACAAAGTCTACCTATACCCGTGTGGAAATGGGAGAACATCGCAATGGATTTTGTGACGGGTTTGCCTAAATCCCAAGGTGGACATGACGTGATTTGGGTAGTTGTGGACGGGTTGACAAAATCGGCACACTTTTTGCCGATCCACACTACTTGGTCGGGAAACAAGTTAGCTCAAGTCTATATTGATGAGGTGGTGAGATTTCATGGGGTTCCGACATCTATTATATCGGATCGAGGCCCTAGGTTCACATCTCAATTTTGGAAGAGCTTACAAGATGCATTGGGCACACAGCTCGATTTTAGCACGGCATTCCATCCTCAAAGTGACGGACAATCGGAAAGAACGATACAAATCCTTGAGGATATGCTTCGGGCGTGCGTACTTGACTACAAGGGCAGATGGCACGATCACTTACCGATGGCGGAATTCGCGTACAACAATAGCTATCAAGAAAGTATTGCGATGGCGCCATTCGAGGCCCTTTACGGTAGGAAATGTCGCTCGCCAATACATTGGAGCGATGTGAGCGAGAAGATGGTTCTTGGCCCTGACGTGCTGCGGGAGGCGGAAGAGAAAGTTCGGCTTGCCCGACAAAGATTAGTGACGGCGCAATCAAGGCACAAGAGTTATGCTGACAAACGGCAAAAGGATATTGAGTTCGCGGTTGGAGGGCGCGTATTTCTAAAGGTATCGCCGATGCGAGGAGTTAAGCGGTTCGGTGTACGCGGGAAGCTAAGTTCCCGCTATATCGGACCCTTCGAGATTTTGGAACGAGTTGGCGTGGTGGCCTATAGGTTGGCATTACCACCAAGGCTCGCGGGAGTATATGACGTGTTCCATGTATCCCAACTCCGCAAGTATGTTTACGATCCAGATCATATTCTCTCGTATATATCGATAGAGCTTCAGGAGGATATGACATATGAAGAGTTCCCGGCTTACATCGTAGAGCGGGAAGTAAGGAAACTACGGAATCGCGAAATTCCGTATGTTAAAATTCACTGGAGTGAACACGGCGATCGGGAAGAAACGTGGGAACTCGAGAGCGAGATGCGAGAGCGCCATCCTCATCTCTTTGACTAGTTGAGTTGAGGTATAGATTTCAATTCCGAGTAAGTAGTTTCGCGGACGAAACTAAATTTTAGGGGTAGAGAATATAACATACCACATACCTCGTAAGTTGTGCCGAGTTCCATCGAAATGAGCTGGACGCGGAGTTGAACGAGTGGGTATAGGCCCTAAGTGTGTTGGAGCTTATATATATAGTGCAAAGGGACCCGAGAGAGTGAGATTTCAAAATCTGGCTAAGTCCCAGATTTTATGCTCTCGGGGACCGGTCCCTGAAGGAGAGACCGGTCCCCGTACGCGTAGCCTGCCAGGAAATCCTGAGGCATCCGGTCCCTGGTGGTGAGACCGGTCCTCGAGAGATTGGTCCCTGAGCGAAAGACCGGTCCCCCGCTGCGCCGCCAGCTGAAAAACCCAAAATTTTGGTTTAGTCCTGGAAACCCATCGTTCGGGAACCGGTCCCTGGTCGGGGAGACCAGTCCCCGAAGGCGAAAAATGCCCAGTCTGGGCAGATCAATGGGAAACAAGTGGATGGGCTTAAGTGCAATTGTTACAACACTATATATGACTCATCCCCTCTCTCCCACAGCCATTTCTCTCCTCCCCTCTCATTTTCTCTCTTTCTCTCTCTAGAACTCCTCTAGAACTTGGAGAAGAAGAAGAAGAGCTTGGAGAAGAAGGTGGATTTGGAGGCTTTGGAGGTTCTAGGAGCTCTCCGACAAGAAGAATCTTGGTGGAGCTTGGACTAGAGGTAAGTTTTGTAAGGTTTTCCTCTAGGGTTTGGATTTTGGGTTAGGGATATGGAGCTTTGTGCTCCTTAGTGGCTTTAGAGTCTCTTTTGAGCCATGAACACCATGAAACCCATGAGAGCTCAAGGTGCTCTCATGGTGAATCCTTGGAAGTTGCGTTAGGAGCCCTAGGGTTGGTTCCAAAGGTCTAAAAATATTACTAGGATGCTTCTTAGATGATCCTAAGCTATTGTTTGCTTAGGGTTGGGATCGATTCATGGGGGAACCCTAAATGACATTGTCAGGGCTTGAAAATTGGGGCTTTTGCCCTAGGATTTTTCGGGGACAAATTGACCCTGTAGAAACCTAATTGGGAGTGTCCTAAACACGTGGGACAACCTCGTTTAATTTTACGAGGATATTAAAGAGTGGTTCATATATAAAGGGCCTAATTTGGCACCATTTTGGGTTGTAGGGCGCGGATCATCGTTCATAGAGTTCGGGAGATTGTCGCGTTCATTTTCTACCACCTCACAAGGTGGGGGGTGCACGCCGGAATCGTTGGATTCTCTTCTATGTCTATTTCTCTATTTTGAACATATGATTGTAAAGTCACTCATGCATATTAGGGTTAATTTACGTGTTAACTTGGGTAGTGTTATATGTTTTCTCTAATGTATCGGAAAGTAGAAAGATATGGAACCATGATGGACATGTATTGTTGAACCCTACAGATTGCATGATTGTGAGACTTGGACTCGACAATGGTAAGTACCTATGACATTGACAATAGAGAGATAGATTGGCATTGATAAGTAAGTGTTAAACATAGGTTTAACCATAGTGACATTGTGACAAAAATGATTAGCAAATGACATGAACAAATGGGTAAAGAACCTAGCATGAAGGTTGCATTGTAACTAGTGGCTAAGCATCCTCAAATTGGGGGTTCGATCGATACTCATGATATGTAACACACTGGACCTTTGCAAATTGCGAGGTTCGAGTGTTTGGATGTGTTTCGAGCTTTTCCACACTTGGTGAAGGGTCGTAGAATGTTTTCCGACCTAAAAAGTTCGAAAACTGGAATTCTGGATAAGTCCTGAGAGTTTTACTCTCGGGGACCGGTCCTTGGAAGGAGAGACCGGTCCACCAGTGAGCAGTGTTGCGGCAGCCCTGAGGCAACCGGTCCCTGGTGGGCGAGACCGGTCCCCGAGCGCGCCTTCGCAGAGAGAGACCGGTCCCGCACAGGGAGAGACCGGTTCCCGAACGATGGTTTTTCGGGTTCGCAGCGAGAGACCGGTCCCTGCTGGGGAGAGACCGGTCCCTCTGGGCGAAAACTGCCCAGACCGGGCTGATGCAATATTGGATTTTTGAGGGGCCTCACTGGATTTTGTTACATTAGATGGGTTTATTAGCCATTTCCCTCTCTTCCCATCTCATTTCTCACACTCTCCCCACACCATCTAGAGAGAGAAGGAGAAGAAGGAGGAGAAGGAGGAGAAGAAGAAGAGGAATTTGCTTGAGGGAGCTTGAAGCTCAACCCCTTTCTCTCTTTCCCACCTTTGCAAGGCTTGGAGCTTGCTTGTAGGGCTTGGTGGTGGACCAATCTTCAACCCTAGAAGATTTGGAGCTTGTTTTGAGGCATCTAGAGAGGTTAGTACTTTGATTCTACCCTTTGATTCTTGTTTTGGTAGATTTTGCCATTTGAAACCCTAGAATGGGTATTAGGGTTGATTTTTGGGGCTTTTTGATCTAGGGCTTTTGGGGCTAGATTGATTGGTTTAGAACCTTCCTTGGGCTTGGATTGGAAGGGTTCTAGCTCTCTTTTGGAGCTTTGGAAGAGATTTCTCCTCTTGAGGTGAATTTTGGCCCTTTTTGCTTCTAGGTTAATGTTTGATCTCTTGGTTGGTCGTAATGCTCTCGTATCTCTTCGCTGATTACTTTTAGGGTACTTTGAGACTCGTGGACAACTCCGTTCGGCGAATCGAAGGAGCACGCGACGGTTCGGTGGGTTTGACCTAGCCTATGATATGAGAAATGCTCATACTTGGCACAATGATGTTTCGTAAAATAGAAATTCATGCGCAATTTCATGATAAAATGTATTTTACAATATGAATGTTTAGAATGCTTAACATGCATATATTTATGTAATAGTAAAATTTTAGACCCCTATGTGGTACAGTGATGCATGTGAGACTTAACATTCTAGTTAAGATTGGAACATGGTCGCCTATTATGAAAACGGATCTTGCCCTCTTGCATTTAACCTATATGCCATTGGGACAAATTAAGAATTTTAGAACCTAGAGAGGGCTTGAGAAACTTGGACTATTGAAATTGGGCCAATGTCATAAAGACATTGGCCGCAGGCTATAGTATCATAAGTATTAATGTTAAAATGAACATAAGAACAAGAATTGAGCTTGATCAGTCGTGGATATATGTGGTATAAGAGCAGCTAAGCAAGTGAGTGTTGGACTCACTTGAGACATTGGGGTCTAAGATCCTTGGGATGCTAGTGACCTTGCCATCGTTAGAGACGTGCGGATAGAGTATTTGAGACAGTACTTGCTTGTTTTCCATTTTGTGCTCAATCTCGTCACATGCTTGTGTGGGTCGCCCCATACAAGCCGCACTCCGAGTAAGCCTACTCGACTACGTCGCATCGTGCGTATTGAGCACCTACGGGGTTGAGTGGGAGCAATGACACATCCCAAAGAGTAGGCGATGTTTGGCTATCCACAGCACTTAGGCGCACAAGCGACTAACCTTTGGTAGGTCTGTAATTGGAAATGAAAATCGCCACGTGTTGAGTTTGTTCATGATTAACTACTAGTCAGAGAGTAAGAAGGATTGACTTGACTTACTTCTAGCATAGTCTGTGGACATTTGGGTATTCATACATTACATGTATAGCTAAAGGAGATTGTTATTGGCATCTTATATGCATTGTAGTCATACCAAGTATTACTTTCATATCCGTATAAAGTAAAAGCATGAATATTATTGTGAATATATATATCTCATGACACGACTAAAGTCGCATTAAGGAATGCCAAATATGTTTAATTTGCGTTTACTTATGCATCCTAATTTATGCTGTCTAAATATGCATTACTCGTTACTCTATTGTTAGAACTTACCTCTTTTCTGTTGGGGCGCCTAGTGTGACGTGAGCTGAGTCAGTATTGCCCACTTGGGACTATAAATCATGAGTTCCGACCCTCTGGCTTCTGTGTTTTCTTTCAGAGCCTTCCACAGCCGGGAGAGGCTAGGACCGCAGAAGGAGCGTTCTTCGAGCTAGCTTCCTTTGAGGACGATTTGATAAGGTGGATCTACCTCTCGTGAGTTTTATTTGTGAGAAGTTGTGAGTTGTACCTGTATGTGTGAGAAGAGACCACCTTCTTTTTGGAATCCTTGTATTCCTGTTTGAGGAGATAATTATTGTGAATAACTACCTATGTTTACTCTTATGTGTTTAGGTTTATGCGTTCTCTACTCTTGCTTAGATGATAGAACCTTGCCGCCTGATATCACTAGCTGTACTGCTCTATTTGTAACTATTTCTTGACTTACTTACTTCCGCTTTTATTGTAGCTGCCTTATATGTTTGACATATGCCGGGTCTGGCGCACGCTACGAGAGGCTTCGTCGCCCGGTCCGGGGCGTGACATGATACGTCTTGGCTTGAGGTTGGTAGCTCCCCTCAAGCGGTGAGTTTCGGAAATAGTCACCTTGGGGAGCGACGGTCCCAACGACGGTCCCTAGGCTGGTTCAAGGCCCCTGTTATGACGGGATTTGGGTTATGAGTTATTGGGGTTAACAAGTTAACCGGCAAGATTGGGTAAAGACCCAAAGCGTATTTATGATTGGAGCATGCATGCATTTCCATTATCGCATTGAATTATATATGTATCCGCTGACTTCTTTCTTGCAGGCATAGTATTAGTTGCATTAGTAATGGTTACTTTCCTTCCTTTGAAATACTTATGCCTGGATAGACCTAGTGGGTAAGTCGGCGAGGTCGGATGCCAAGCCCACTGGGAACTTTGTTTAGTTCTCACACCACTAACCCTACGGGACCTAGTACGAGCGGGGCGGCGGAGGACCGAGGCAAGGGTTTAGCGCCGTAGATAGCGGCCACCGGGACTATTTTATATTTTGTAGTCATTCCCTTTTTGTATACATGTATCAACTTCTTTTGTTGATTTAGCAAGTTGTAAAGTTGTAAACAATATGTAATTTTGGGCGAATGGCTAAATGTAAAGAATTATGAATGAAAGCATGAATTGTAATAGTTTAGTTTACTTTTATTTGGTGCAAAAGCAATCAAATATCATGTATGGGTGAATGTATTTAGCTTAGAGCTTTCGCTTCCGTTGTTGCTTGCCCTCGTGCAAGCTTTGTATAAATGCTAATCACATTGTTTGATTGCTTCACTATACATGGTTTAGAGCCTTGGACGGACAGGGGAGGCTCTGTCCGTTCGGCGTCTGTCGGCGTGACCCGAACCGAACCAAATTGGCGGGGATTGGGGCGTGACAAACAAGGTGTATGTTACTATAGTTCATTGTTAGGGCACTAAAATTGGGACTTTTGCCCTAGGTTGGTTTAAAGGTAAATTGACCTTATAAAAACCAAATTGGGGGTATTTCTAACTCGTTGGTGGACTCGGTTCGCCAATTTGACGAGTCTACGCAAAGATGAAAAAAAAGCCTAATATGGCTTCGTTTTGCCGCAGGCGAAGAAATAGGCGGCCAAAAATCACGAGATTTGAATCATAGCACCCTAGCAACCAAACGAGGTGAGTAGTGCTTTCCGAAATATTTGAATTACGTTTTATGTCTAAAATATCATTTCTTGAGCATATGTGTTTCTTGAGCATCATGCATTGTAGGGTTGATTTGAGAGTATATGTTGTGTGTTGTAAGTACAAATACATATGAGATGGTTGTAAATGATTGAGAACATGTAAAACCCTATGTATGTGTTGGGTGCCGGAATTCCCCGACCCTTGACCTAGTCAAAGATCCCCCTCTGGGAGCGCGTCAGGATGCGAAACGGCTGCGAATAGTGACCCTCGAAGTTTGCGCCCTTCGACACATCAAGCGATTCGGCTGACGAGGGATCGGGTCAGCCGGGTTCAAAGCTTCTACGGTAAATTCGGGTCAACCGGATGAGCCGAATGAACAAAAGAAGCAAGAAATTCAGCCAAGGAATGAGCCGAATGGCTAATACAGCACCAGAGCTGGTTGGCCTGAAGAGCCGAAAACTGTCTTCTATTGAAAGAGTAAGTAGAAAGTACAGGAAAAGGGTTTTAGTCAACAATAGAGTGATGCCCAAAGGGCAGACAAACTCCAGGATACTAAGTTACAGGAACTACGTAGACCTGGCAATCTCGACCCAAACCCGCGGGTGCCAGTGGGTTACCCGCAAATTTGCGGGTATGGGCACCAACTTTTTCAACCTAAAAAATTATGGGTAAAACTGGTGGGTACCCATTAAGCTATGGGCATTTTGGGTAACCCGCGGGTACCCACGGGTACCCACACATATATTTTAATTACAAAATATATTTTTTTAATTAATATATTTATTTATTTATTTATTTATTTATTTATTCATCCTAAAAATTCTAATCCTAATATTTTATCGTGTTACTTTTTTGTGAAAATTTTTTACTTTAAGACTTTAAATATTTTTATTATATGTTATGATACTTTAAATAATAAGTTATGTTATACTTTTAAAATTTATATTTATATATATTTTGTATTTAAAAAATATAAGAGCAAAAAAAAATAATAATAATTGCGGATAACCTGCGTACCCACCCGCGGACTGGTATGGGTAAAAATATTAGCTATCCAAAAATTTATGGATAAATTTCATTCATATTCAAATAATCTGGAGATACAATGATCCGCTCGCGGATTAGCCTAGCTGCCCGTTTGCTTGCGAGGTCTACCTATCCTGCACGAATCGGAACAGAATCTTCACAGATCAGGATCCATTTGCATCCCTACGCGTATAGGTCAAGCCGAAAGNGGGCGGGTATGGGTAAAGATGTTGGCTACCCAAAAATTTGCGGGTAAATTTTACCCATGCCCAAATAACCTACGGGTATAATGACCCACCCGTAGGTTACCCAACCCACCCGTTTGCCAGGTCTGGAACTACTCCTAGGAAAAACAATAAATGCGAGAAAGAAAGATGCAGGAAAATAAAAGTGGTATTTTGTGCGCAGGGGCGAAGACCCCTTTTTGGGGTATTATTACCCTATTTATAGATACCGCCCTCGGCCAGTTATTGTTCTTTACATGATCGGCCACTATCTCCTCATATTCCGGACCACTTCTAGCCGATCAGAACAGCATGTAACTGCTTGCGGTTACCGTAACTTCCTTCAATTGGCGCGATATACTTCTCCGGTGCTCCCGATACACGACTGAATGGACGCTTTTGAAGGGAATATTCGTACCTAAATCTCATCCGCGCCTAATTGGCTCAACAATTGCCCCCTCGGCAGCTTTTGAAGTAACACTTCGGTAGCTGGCGTGATCTGAGACACGATTACTTTTAATCTCAGCCGTCCCTTTTTTGCTGCCGAAATTCTGTAATTGCTTCAATAACGAGCGCGATTCGAAGCGTCGTTCTCGGTCCAAGCATATTTAAAATCTCTATACCAGTGTCCGACGTGATCCGAGGCGTGACCCTCTGTACGGTTCAATCTTAGCCGTTTATTTTCTTATTTACGGCCCGATCTCCATCCTCATTTTGTCTCATCTGCGGCATTAACTAGGTCATCTTAATTACCGCCGTCTATTCATCATTATAGTCGACTTCGACACTCACTTCGATGCGACAGTTCGATACGACGGTCTTTTCTATTTCCCCAAGCTTCTCATTCTATTTGTCTCTTCTACCTCTTTTATCCTTTTTCATTTTTCTGACGAAAACTCTTCTTCATCTCTTTTTATCGTCTTCTTCATCTTCCTTCGTTTCAAAAAATGGTGCCTCTTCCGCCATTGCCTACTCGTCCTTCATTGGACTATACTTTGCTTAGGCCATATCTTGATTCAAACCCTGTTAGGTTTATCTTGGGTCCCTCCTTTACCGAAGACCCATCTGCTGATGACTTCCTTTTTTCTAATGAAGGTCTTCCGTTAATGGCTGAATCCATCCATCTTCACTCCTGGTACCCTTCGGCTTCGACGGGAAGAAGTCTTCGAACCTGGCCTAGTATCTCAGACGCCTACTTGGCTTGGCTGGATCGTGTGCAAGCCACTTATGGCGATTCATGGCGAGAAACTGGTATCTATGAAGCCATTCAGTTATCCTGAAAACCTCCTATAGCTGATTTTCTTCTTCTGGCTTCCCCCCTTTGTTTCTAGTCCCCTGTTTCTAACGTTTTTCTTTTTAGAGGCGGTCCTCTCACCCCAACTTTTTTTGATGTCGCCGCCATTGTTGGCCTACGTCCTCATGGCGTCACCCTTTCCATGGCTCATAACCCTGATGGTGTTTCTGATTTTGAGGCCAATCTTGATCTCAATGATTTGGCCTACTCTAAATTTCTTCGTAAATTTACAGGTGAATCCCTTGCTCCAGTCATTAAGAAGGAACATACAGCATTCCTTCTGTACTGGTTATGTCATAATATTTTTTGCACTCATTCGCAGAAAATTAACCGAGATTTTGTTTCCATCGCCGTTGGTTTATCTAACGGCGATAAATTGGCTTTGGGGCCCTATTTCCTTACTTTTGTTTACAGGAAAATTTTTGATTCCATTAGGCCGTCACCCACTGGTGATGGTGTCACCATTGGCTCGGGTTGCGGCGTTTTTTGGTTTTTGCAAATGTTTTTGCAAATTTATTTCAGTATGCTGTGCCGAGAATCTTTAGATTCGAACTCGACTGCTCATTTTGATTCCTACGGACTTGCTCTCAGCTATCCTCCAGTGTTTACATCTGGGCATCCTCTAGATTTTCTCACTTATTTTTCCATTTTTTATGATTCGAGCTCTCACTTTCTTATTTACTGGTCCCCTTTCGCTGATCGAGTCATTGGCCCCCCTTGGTTTTTAGCCAGATATGAATCACTTCAAGGGGAACTCGCCTCTTCTCGCGCTGGCGAGTATTTTGATGTTTGGTATTCTTTTTTGGCTCCTCGGGACTTGCACATCGGCTTGAAATCGCACTCGAAGTTACTGCCCAGTACCGAGGTTTACTCTCCACAGTTTGTGGCGCGTCAATTTGGCTTTACACAGGCCGTTCCTGCTCCGGCGAAGTTTTTTACGGCTAATACTGCCACTCATCGCCCGCCTACCAAGAGTATAGCTGACGCCGATCAAATTTCGGCTATGGGAAACCGTTTGCGGCGATTTTTCAAATTGGTCAGTTTCAGGACGAATTATACTGGCGTGCTAGGTTTTCGCTATGCTGTAAATTGGGATATCTTCCTCAAGAAAACCTTTGCCCCTGTTATCTCGCATGCACACCGCATGACTCGTCACCCTCTCAATACGTTATTTCCTTTGAAATTAATTCCCTGCTTATAATTACTGCTATTTATTTGCTTTTTGTTTGTAGCTCCTTTCCCAAGTAAGACTCAATCAGAAAGCCCTGCCGAGCCATCCATATCAGAATACAAATCGGAAGAGGCTGCTGAACCTTCGCCTCCTTCCTCTGTAATGTCTTCTATTCTATTTCTCCTTTGATTCTTCCTATTTTGATGTTTGTACTACTCATTTTTACTTTCATTGTCAGTCTATACCCACTCCTTCATCAGTCTCAACTTTAGATAAGAGACCGATTGAAACTGTACAAGTTACTCCTCCGCCGTCTTCAAAATGGCGAAAATCAGTTGCTAAACGACAATTTCGACAAGCCGAAGATGCTCCTTTAGCTGACATTTTAGAAGATAAAGCCGAAGAAATGCCTTCGGTCTCGATTCCAGAAATAAGAACTGAAGATGCACCTTCGGCTGATGTTCCATTAAAGGAAACTACTGTGCCTTCCTCAGCCACTGAACAAAGCGGTGTCCCAATCGAAACAATTGATATCGGGGTACGTCAAATTAGTTGTCAGTCAGCAAATTTTATATTTCTTCATCTATTTATCTTTTTCTTTTAACTCACAGTCCTCTCCTGAAAGATCCCATTTTCCTCATTTCTCAAAGACACAGATAGAATGACAACTTCGCAAGGAAGCCCGTCTTGAGAAGAAATGAGGGATAGAGAAAAAAAAAAAAAATCTATTGAAACAGCAAGCCCGACGTCATTACCGAGTGAGGCTGCTTCACCTCTTTCTGTCCCTGCCCCGATATCAACTACAGGGGATGAACAAGTAAACACACCTCTCGGGCGAAATTCTGGAAATACAAGCAATGTACCTCCTCAATCGACTCAGGAAGCTTCTCCTCCCGTTTCTGACGATCCTCTATCTGCTGATCTCCGCTCTTTACTGGTCGCGAGCCCCAATTCTAATGAGGGAGATGACTTTTCCACCATTGTTGTATCATCGGACACTCAGAGTAAATTTGACGAGTGTCTTAAGATATATAGCATTGGTGTACCTAATCTAGCTCAGAACCCAGAACAATTTGATCGGCTATACGCCCTTTTGCTTGATTTAGCCGATCAATCAGATATTACTCCTAATATTAGATGTTTTGTAGCAACATTATCATCTCAGCTTTCTTCTTATTTGGCTCGGCAACGATCTCTGGGCGCCGAGCTTGTAGCTTTAGATCACCATTTTCATCGTGTCGATCATTTCAAAGGGAATATTCCTGATGTAGCGGCTCCCATTGCTGAAGTGAACCATGAAGATCAATCGCTGGCAAATCAAGAATCGGCTTTACGGCAACGCATATCCACTCTCAAAGAAGAATTGGCTGCAGCCGAATCTACTCTGGCGTAAACTTCTGAACGCCGACTCCAACTAGGGGAACAATTGAAATCTACGAGAGAAAAAGGGATGAAAATTCAAGAAGAGCTCTCTCAGCTCTATAAAGTGCATCCCTTAATGAAACGCCGACGGAAAGCTGCCGAAACCGCTCAAGCTAATCTTATAGCCGAATGGAACCAACTTAGAGATTTATTATCTTGATTCGGTTTGTAATATTCTAACTTTGACTTTGATTATTTTTCCACATAGATGGGTAATATCTCTTTAAATATTTTCCATTAATAGGTTTGTCATTTTCTAAACCATCTTTGTTCTGCAAGTAATATGCATTTCCTTTTATGATTCGGCTGACTTGAAATGGCCCTTCCCAATTTGGAGACCATTTTCCATATGTTCGGTCTTTCTGACCGATTGGAAAAACCAGCCGAAGTACTAAATCACCGACGACAAATGTCTTTGATCGAACTCTCTTATTGTATGCACTACGCACTCGGCTTTGGTATGCTTGCATATTATCTAAAGCTATCAACCGAGTATCATATACTTCCTCTGCTTTGTCCTTTATTAAATTACTGTATTCATCAGCCGACAAATCTTTTTGCTTTTTTGTCCTTAAAGAAGGGACTGTTATTTCGACTGGAATTACGGCCTCATGTCCGTAAACTAACTGGAATGTTGTCATCCCTGTTGCCGTTTTCACTGAAGTTCGGCATGCCCATAATACTTCGGAAAGTTTTTCATTCCATTTTTTCAGATGTTTTCCGATAATTTACCTTCTAACTCATCCCAGTCTCGAACGGAATTAGCAGGTAAACTCGTGTACCAGGTGAAAGCCGTTTTAGTCAATGAGGTATAAAATAATCTTAACTTTAAAAAAGGATCCGCTGCGGCCTCACGGCACTGAGCTGCAAACCGTGCAACGTGCTCGACCGTATTCTCGGTCTCGTCGCCGGAAAACTTGTCAAACTTCGGCATCTTCCAATTTGCCGGATATGGGTGTTCTATATCTATATTTGCAGGATATGGTGATCTGAATACGGGCCGCATTGCCGGCCTTGCGTCTACTCCGAAAGTATTCCGGATGGCTTCTTCTATTTGCGCATAAATCTCGTTATTAATTCCCTGTAAAGGGGCTTGCGCTGGTGCTCGGTTCGGTGGGAGTGGAACTCCGATGTTTTGTACTACGGGATTAACCCCCTGTACATTTGGAGCTTGCTGTAATATACCGAGAATTCGGAAAATAAATATCGAACTTTAGTCAAACTGACCAAAGTGCGAGGATGGTACACTTCGAAAAGTCCGAAGGTGTTAAAATAATCAAGTGTGTTATGGGAGGTTTTCGAGAGCTATAGAATCAAAAATCTGCATTCTGCAGTTTTGAGCTCTCGGGGACCGGTCCCTGGTGGGAGAGACCGGTCCCCGTACGTGTGAGAAATGAGAAATGAGGAAAAATGACTAAGTCCTGAGAAACCAGCTCTCGGGAACCGGTCCCTGCCTGAGAGACCGGTCCCCGAGAGACCGGTCCCCCAAAGAGAGACCGGTCGCATCGCGCGGGAGCCCTGGCAGCCGCATGGGAGAGCTTCGGGAATCGGTCCCTGGTCGGGGAGACAGGTCCCCGCACACGAAAAGTGCCCAGTTTGGGCTGTTTAATAAAATGGAAGTTAAGGGGCCTATTTGTAATTATGTAATAAATGGGTTATGTAGAAAGGGATATGGGGGTTTTTCTCTCATTTTACCCTCTCTCACACTCCCATATCTCTTTCTCTCTCTAGAAGACAAAGGAAAGGAAGGAAAAGAAGAAGAAGAAAGTGGAGAAGAAGCCATTGGAGTGAAGCAACTTCATCTTCTTCCTCTCTAGTGCAAGAAAGGAGCAAGCTTAGGGGTAAGCTTTGCTCCTTTTCATGTTAACTCCCAAACTAGGGTTTGGATAAACCTAGAAATAGTTTTTATGGAGCTTTTAGAGGATTTGAAGCTTTCTTTTTGCTTCTTGTGAGATCAAGACCATGGCATGAGTGTAATGGGTGGAGCTTGAAGGTGAGCTTGACACCTCTTATAGTGAAATCCAAACTAGGGTTTTAATAAAGTTAAGAATGGTTTAGATGGACCCTTTAGAGTATAATTGTAGTACGCTGAACATAGGCAAATTGCGAAGTTCAAGTGTTGGAATAGTAATTGGAACTATTCTACAACTTTTGAAGGATTATGAGAGGTTATCAGCAAGTTATGGAAGCAAGCAAGTGGCCGGAAGCAGAAAAGTGCATTGCAATTGCACTATCAACTCTACTACGTTGAACTTGGTCAATTGCAAAATTCGAATGTGGGGTTGGTAGCTGGAGCCAACCGACATCTTTTTAAGAGTGGAAGTGAGGTCCTTGACTCGTTATAAGAGTGAACAAACAGCCGGAAGATTAAAGGTGCATTGCTCTGTAGACGTGGAAAAGTGTGAAGTTTAAATGTGATATTTTGAATTTGATTGATTATGAAGTCTGATGAGTGGGAATGATAAGTGGAATTATCCTACATTCTCTAAAGGGTTTAGAGAGGTTGGTGGACAAGTAGGAGAGTGATTAGACTACGGGAAGCGACGAAGTGCATTGTTACTGTCATTTTGCACATTCTGCATTGTTGTACCGGTACAGGGTGATGATTGTACCGGTACAAGCAGTAGCAGAAGCAGCAGCTGCGTGGCAGCTAGGCCAATTTGGTCTTTTTCCACTCCATCCCTATCCTTATCCTCCCAGCACGCCCCCAGCAGTTCACCAAAGGGTGCTGGAGTCCAGGGGTGAGGGTTTTGCATCTCTTTTACACTCTCTCTCTATAGTTTTCTCTCTCTAAGATGAAAGCAAGGAATTGAGCTTGTTTCTCTTTGCTCTATGAGGTTTGCTGTAGGAGGGGGGCCTGAATCAGCTTTGAAGGAGTAAAAAGGAGGCTTAGGGAGAGGTATTTCGTGACCCTAGCTCTGTGAGAAGCTGGGTTGAGGTTTGAGGGGGTAGGTTATTCAATTTGTTCCTCAAGTTTTGAGCTAGGGGAGTGAAGGTGATGTGTTTTGGTTCCTTGATTATCAGCAGGTTTGGGAAATAGTCTCAACAGCTAGAGAAGGGTAATTTTGCTGTAATTCCTCTATTTATACCCAGGGGAAAACTAAAGTGAAGCTGTGTGAAGGTAATTGATTGATTAAATACGTGATTGATGCTTTATGAGATATAAAATGTAGTAATGCTGATTTTGGGGGTCTATGTTCTCGGCAGTTCGCATATTCACTCTGAGTTGAATAATACGCTTTCGTGAACTGATTGTGAATATATTTCAACTTGAGGAAAGTGCAATTTCAAGTTGAGAATCTATGCAAGTAAAATTTCAGCCTATACTAAGTGTATAAGTGAAGTAGTGATGCAGTTTTGAAATCTAATTACAGCAGGTTAGTAACTTTTGAGGCAGAATTGGGAGATGATCCTTCAACCCTGAGCTAAGGGAAAAATTGAAATTGAAATTTGGAAAAGGTAATTAGCCAGTTAATTACCTTATGTTGATATTATATTAAGTATAATAGTAGAGTAATGGTGCTCTTTGGGGCTGTTTGGTTGGATGTAGTTGCAGAAACAGTGTAGTTGGAAATACATGTAGTTGCAAATGCTGTAGTTGTAACTACACCTAGTCTGTTTGGTTTTACGTAGTTGCAACTGCTGCAGTTACATTTCTTCTGTTTGGTAATATGAAGCTGATAGTTGTATTTGTGAATTTTATCACATTTTCAGAGAGAGTGGTGAGATTACTTTCACTAAACATAAAATAATTGTATAAGTTTATTAATCATTTAAATTTACTATTTATAAATAAATAAGTAGATATATATAATATTCTTCAACTTATTAATCGACACATTTAAAATTTTTAATTTATTTAATTTTAATATGTAAATCAAACTTTAAAATTTAAACGATTCTCTCATTTTTTTTATCAAATTTAATAATTATAATTAATTAAAACTTATTAAATTAACATACACGATCACATTCTATAAAATTTTTTTAAAAAAACTATATTTATATTTTAAATAAAATAAATTTAAAAAATTTAATTTTTTGCACAAAGCTTGTATTGTCTAAAAAATTTTATTAGTATGAGTTTATTTACAAGTATTTTTATTTACCTATATACATATATTATTTATTTATTTAGCTATTTATTTATTTATTTATTATTGTTAATTTGTGGGTGATCCTATCCCTCACCAACTGCTGCAGTTGGAACTACGGTCAATTTGGATGTAGTTCCAACTGCAGCATTTGGACCTTCTTGTGTAGTTGGAACTGCAGCAGTTGAATTCAACTACACTAAACCAAACAAAGGAATTAAGGCTGCACGCATTTGCAACTGCACTGCAGTTGCAAATGCGTGCAACCAAACAGCCCCTTTCAGTATGTGTTTTCAGCAGCCTTGGAATTCCGTTTAAGCTGAATGTTGGGACTTTTGTGAGCTGGTTTTGAGGTGCTTCAACCAGGGGCTGAACTGAACCAAATCGGTTAGAAGGTAAATTGCTTACCAACTCATTAGTTGATAAGATTAGTTGTACCTCTAATGCAGTTTTCATGCAATTACCGCATACTTGCAGCAGGTTCGCAGTGAACCATTTGATCTTATTTGACTAAGTTTTGGAAGCTTTCGAAGGCTAAATTTGATACTCCAATCCGAACCAAACGAGGAATTAAGCATTGATACTGTACTAAGTAAGATTCTAGCCTAAATTGTGTAAATGTGTGAGATTTACATGGGGGGATTAAAGTTAAGTTCCTAACTGATTTTAAAATCATTGTTAGGATACTCAGAGGCTTCGGATTACCTTCATTGGCAGAATTGACGCGAGCTTCGATAATTAGGTGGGTCGGACCTTCCCGAAATAGGTGAATTCCCTCTATGTCTCCTTTGACAATATGAGTTAAAGTGATTGCATATTTATGTGAATGTATGTGTATATGATGAAATTGAGATAGGTATCCAGGTGGATATCACGTCAAGCATAGTAGTATTTCTTTATAGTAGAGAAAGAATTATGGAGTTGCTTATTCTACTTAGATCTCCTGTTTTATTAATCAGCATCCATGATATGAGTAAACTGTACAAGTGAGTTAAGCATGATTTCATTCAGGAGGGAGGAATTGTTAAACCATGAAAGTATCAGTTGGTCTTATGGGACCACAAAGGAAGGTTATATTTGAAGTACCAGTATACAATCTCATGTTGCTGACATGGTGTCAGAACTGTTAGTCTATCTCGTATAAGGAACTTATTTATATATCCATATAGAATCATACAAGAGTATCTTAGATCATGTTTTATATACTGGTGTTGACAAGTTGATTGCTGTTTTTCATACTTATATTGTTAAAACTAGCATGAACTTGAGTTCTGAACATGATCTAGTTAAGTAATAAGAAGTTGGCATTATGATATAACTTGAATGCTATTCTATTGAATGTAATCTAGTAAGACCTAGAAAGGAATATGAGAATTTGCTTGCATGATCAAGTAGAAATAACTGTACATTTCCTGTTTACCTCAAGTAGTAAAGGATTGTCCTGAACTATAGATTATGTGCCACGTGTCGTTGGACATAACCTTAGAAGACCACTACCCTTACATATAGGGAGTAGTGAGAGGACTTAATGTGAGTATGTGTGGGTATAGCCCATTATTAGATAAAGGTTAACTGTCAAGTCATACTGGTTATGGAAAGAGTTATATAAACAAATAGTTGATAGTGGTTTACGATTTAGTACTACAATATCGACCCTGCGTCGAATTGAGATTCCATGTTAGAGACATGATGAAATTGGGACACTTGTACTATGGATTACAGCTTGCATGCCCTTGTGCTCATTCGCACATGCTTGTGGGGGTCGCGCCCCCCAAGCCAGCGCTCCGGAGTGGCTTCGCGACAGATTGCTCGCCTATGTATGATTTGAGCACCGAAGTGGATTGCCGTGGGTAGTGTTGACTTCCACGGGGCCATTAGGCACGGTGCGGCTATGACTTTACTATAGGTAAGTCTATTGTGAATTGGGTTATCATGAGCTATCTTAACCTTAACTGGACATAGTAGCAAGATTACTTTATGTCATTGATTAAATAAACCTAGTGATGAGCATACTAAAAGGTTAATATCCGGTTTAGTTGGTAGTATAGTAACAGTTTGTTTACACTCTTGCTAGTGTAGGAATTAATTACATGATATCATCAACTAGTTTAGTGACAGTAAGAATATTTCACCTACAACTAACGTATATCTAGTTAAACTGTCAATTAGCATGATTGGGAAAACTGGTCACAGTGAACTAGTACATTGAACTTATTAATAAGCATATTTTGAGCTGAATGTCATGTTTGATTTATTTCAATACCTGTTGCATTTACTTGCTTATCTAATATCGTTTACTCATGCCACAGTTGACCTAGTGGTGTACTTCGCCACTCTCGGCAGCTTACCCACTGGGAACTATTGTTTAATAGTTCTCACACCCTCTTTGTTGTTGTTTTTAGAGAGCCTTCCACAGCGGGAAAGGCTAGGGTTCCTAGCGAGGGGTCGGCGGCTAGCTAGAGCCTTCTTGACGTTAAATAGACAATCTTTACCAGTTTATGTAGATTAGTTCAGTGTTGTATATTAAGATCATGTGAATTGTATTTTGTTCTTATTTACTGTAATAAGGTTTCAGATTGTATATGTTTAAACTTTTAAGTTTCTGCTCTGATTACCTGGTTAGAACCGAATTCTTTTACTATACCATTTGTAGACGCTTGGTGTATACTTGAGTTGTGCTGTACACGGCGGGTCTGTGCATGCAACTGGTGAGCTTCCGCTGAAATCCAGGGCATGACAATAATGGAGCTACTTGAGGATTTCTAAGTGCAATTGACCCTCTAGAAACCTAATTGGGGGTATTTCCGACGCGTTGGTGCGCTCGGAAAAGTGTTACGAAAAGCGAATGTAAAGATATGGGCAAAATGGCCTAAGTTGGCTTCGTTTTGCCGCAGGTGAAGAACGAGGAGTCTAAAAATCCCAAGAAAATCATCGGAGCACCTAAGTAGACCTACGAGGTGGGTGGTGCTTTCCAAACTCGTTGAACTTCTCTCTATGCCTAATGTGTCATTCAATTGAGCATATGTATATACATTATTGCATGCATTTTAGGGTAAAGCAATGATGATAATGTGATGTTGCATGATTGTGAGTACAACTTGCATATGTGATGGTTGAGAACCTCTAGACCGATTAACCCTATATGTCACGCCCCGAGACCGGCGGAGGCCCTCCCGGTAGCGTGCCCAGACCCGCCATATGTCTACACATATAAGGCATCTACAATGAAAGCGGAAGTAAAAGCAAGTGGTAGGACAAATAGAAGAAGTGAAATAACAAGCAACTAATGATATCAGAGCGAGTATAGTTCTAACATCTACACCAAAGTAAAGAAGTAAAGCTAGACAATAAAAGGAGTCATAAGAAGTACAATAACTGTCTCAAAAGTACAAAAACGGTGGTCTCTAGTACACTGGTAGAACTCTCAACCTCTCGCAAAAAGAAATAAAATCGAGAGGTAGACCACCTAGCAACTCGTCCTCGAAGGAAGCTAGCTTGAAGCAACTCCCTTCCCGCGATCCCTGGCCTCACCCTGAGTGGAAGGCTCTGAAAAACATCGAGAAAAAGAGGGCGTGAGAACTATAATTTATAGTTCCCAGTGGGCAATTACTGACCTCAGCTCAATGCACCACTAGACCCCAAAAGAAAAGGGTAAGTACAATAATAATAGCAATAAATAGCGAACACGAAACGGCTGAAAGAAAGCATGAATGAAACGCTATGCTACTATGTCTCCAATAAGCATGATGTCATGGTAATGTACATCTACGCTATCATAAGGTAATATATCCGATGCATACTAATATGTCTCAACATAAAAAGCAAGTAGACCTCACGATGTCATATGTCAATGCATAAGGGTAAACTCTACCCAAACATCCGAGTATACTACGATGCAATAATGAAACCGGCAAGTGTACTAAATGTACTAATGCTATATCGTAAGCGTGTCCAAGTAATCCAACTACTAATCCTATCTAGTAGTGATAGTCCATATACAACACCGTGTCGATTTCCATTTCCAATTTAAGGACTTACTCAAGGTAGTCCAGCTTGTGCCTCCTAAGTGTCTGTGGTAGCCCGACATCCCTACTCTTGGAATGTGTCTGTCCCACTCGACCCCGTAGGCTTCTCAATACCGCACGAGCGAACGTTCCCAGCGAGGGATGTTCGGCCGTGAGGCCTCAATCGGATGCGCTGACACAAGCATGTGCGAATGAGCACAAATGGCAAGCAAGCATAGTCCAAGTCTCAAATATCCAATCCTCATGTCTCTAACATGGTATGGTCACTAGCATCCCGAAGATCTAGTTTAAGTCACAATGTGAAGTATCAATATTTGCTACGCCTAGTGCCCCTTGATGACACTTAGGCAATTTGATGTCCAACATGTAACCCAAGTCCCTCGATGGCCCTACTCACTAGGTTCACACATGTCCCGAGCTTAATGCCGCTTGATGACATTAGCTCTCTAGTTCACATACATTCTAGTTCAATACCTCTATATGGCAATCTAGTCATCTTTCAAGTTACAAGTAAACTCAAGTTTAAATGCATGAATCTGAACTCATTTATACTATAGAAGCATGAAACCAAGTCTCATAAAGGATGCTAAATGCAACTAAAGATCTCCCGAGCAACTCTCTACTACATAGAGGTCCAAAATTTCACTATATATAACATAGGCATTTTAAGCCTTCTAAAAATCATAATAAATACATTTGATATGAACATGTATGCTTTTCCAATTTACGGAACGTAAATAACCATATATGAGAATTTCTCATATGTAGGCTAGGTCAAACCCACCGAACCGTCGCGTAGGGTCTCAATTCGCCGAACAAAGTTGTCCCCGAGTCTCAAATTACCCTAAAAGTAATGAGCGACAAGATACACGGGCATTACGATCATTTACAAGATCAAACTTTAACGATTTTAGCAAAAGGGCTAAAACTCACCTAATGAGTGGAAAATCTCTCTCAAGCTCCAAAAGAGAGCTAAATCTCTTCCAATCTATCCTAGAGGAAGGTTCTAATCCAATCAATCAAGCTCCAAAAGCCCTAAAATCAAAACCCCCAAAAATAAGCCCTAAATCTCCAATCTAGGGTTTCATCTCAAAAACTTAGCAAAATATGGATCAAAAGCTCAAATCATGTTGCTAACCTCACTAGAAGTCTCAACTTGGGCTCCAAACTAAATGGGGTGGAAGATCTTTCCTCCAACAAGCCTCTAACAAAGCTCCAAGTCCTCTCCAATGGTGGAAAAAGCCTCCAAGATGCAAAAGTAGCAAAAATGAGGCATAAAAGCCTTAAAAACCAAATAAAATGGAAGGAAAGGGATGGAGGGCTCTCTTACCTTGATCTCCACCCTCCTCAGCTCAGGGAAGGCCCAAGGGGGCGTGGGTGGTAATATAGAAGTCCACAATTGCGAAAAACCCCCTGCAGTTCAAATTGCTCAGGTTCTGCCAAAGTGTACCGATACACGGGAAAGTGTACCGGTACACATCCTACGAAAATGCAAACCCGAGGCTCGGGTTCGCAATTTGCCACAAGTGTACCGGTACAACCATCAAGCGCGTACCGGTACAAAGTTTGTACCGGTACAGCCATCAAGAGTGTACCGGTACACCTTGTGCAGAATGCAATTCCGAGGGTAGCCTAAGTCCAACTCTTTAGTGACTTTAGCGCTACATAAAATACTACAATTCTCGGGATGCGAGCCATAGGTCGGAACACTGTCAACGACCCACCAGAAAGTCTGGAAAAACTCGGGACACTGTCCAAACACTCGAACCCCGCAATTTGCAAAGGTCCAGTGTGTTACACTATATGTGTGCATGTGAAGAAATGTGAGTACCAATGTGAGGCAAAAGAACAGAGTGACCCAATGACATAGATCGAGTGGCATTCGATAATGTAAAGTAAAGTGACACTAGAGTTAGTGTAAGGCAAAAGATCAAAGTGATGTAAAGAATGATGACAATGACTAAAGCTAAAGCAAAGTGGGACATAAAGAACGTGCAAAGAGTAAAGAACATGAATGCTAGTGTTAGCCAAAAGTAAAGAAATGCAAAGAACAATGATTGCTAAAGTTAGCAACGTAAAGTGATGAAAAGAACACTAGAGTTAGTGTAATGACAAGATTGAACTTATAATCCTTAGAGTTAAGGATTCGATCATACTTGCTATGAGTTCCGTGCTTGAGGGGGGTCGCTCCCCCTCGGGCGATGCGCTCCGGAGTTATGCATCACAGGGTGGAGTAAACTCGAAGGACGGTCCTAGCGGGTCAGTTCCTGCGACGATGGACTTAATGTGAAGCAAGTTAAAGTGGCGAAACCCCCGGGTTAGCCTTGAGATTAAAGAACAAAGAGTAAAGAACAAAGAATAAAGAACAAAGAGTAAAGACAAAGAACGAAAGAACTTGCATAATCTGCATATGTTTAATGTTGAGCATATTTCTTGCTTTATTGTTCAGGCATATTAGCATTATGTATAGATTGGTTACTATATGCAGCTTATTCTTTCTATTATGCCTGAGTTAGTCCTAGTGAAAAAGTCGGTGATGTTGGGGCCGAACCCACTGAGAACTTTGTTGTAGTTCTCACCCCACTATTCCACAGAGGTGGGACCGAGCGAACCGGCGAGCGACCGCGGTAAAGGTATCGCGCCTTAGACAGAGGCCACCAGAGTTGAGTTGGGTTTACATTTTGTTAATAGAGTGCCCTATGTTCATCTTTTACATTTGATGACTAGTGATGTAGGAGAAAGAATGTAAAGCTTATTTTGAGGTAAATGTGATGTAAAAAGAGATGATGCAAACGATGTAATGTAATGAAGTGCAAAGAATCATGAATGTAAATAGATACATGTATGTGATCAAAATGAATCATAGTACTAGTTGAATGCATAGTTTCCTATCTTTCACTCATGATTATTGTTTACCCTCGTGTAAGCCGTTTTTGTATGTTTCCGCCTGTGCTTTCTTTATATTTGAAATGTACACGTGATGAGCCTTGGGCGGACAGGGAAAACTCTGTCCGTTCGGCGTCTATTCGACGTGCTCGGACCGGCCTAAATTGGTACCGGTCGCGGGGCGTGACACTTGCCCCCTAGCCCCTGCATTCTGAGGCTGGTACACTGCTACTGGAGGAGGTAGAAGTAACCCCCAAGCTACTTTTGGCTGTTGACTGGCATTACCGACAGCCAGTCTATAAGCCACTTGATATGGTGCCACCTGGTACTGGGGCTGACCATTTACCAGTGTCACAGGATTTTGTGACACTCGTGTTATCACAGGCGCTTGCAGGCCTGTTATCGGTTGTTCGTTCCGAGTTAACAACTGCCCTATTCGGGCGATGTTCTCGTTAGAGGCCATAATTGCGGCCAAAACGGCATCAAGCCGTGCACTACTCGCATGACTATTTTAGTCCAAAACTTGCAGGACCCGAGTCATTTGCTCAAGCGCTTGAGCCAGGCTAGGCTCTTGTTGGCCGGAATGATCACTGGTCTCACCTTCAACGGGTAAGACTGCTTGGCGCTCTACAATATTCTCTGAATTACTGGGCTGTTCACTCCTAGAATTTCTAGAGATAGCCCTATTACGAAGATTCATGGCGTTATCATCAGCCATACTTTATATAAAATGCAAATTTACCTTAAATGTGAGTCCCACTGGGCGTGCCAAAAATTGTTGGGTGCCGGAATTCCCCGACCCTTGACCTAGTCAAAGATCCTCCTCTGGGAGTGCGTCGGGATACGAAACGGCTACGAATAGTGACCCTCGAAGTTTGCGCCCTTCGACAGATCAAGCGATTCGGCTGACGAGGGATCGGGTCAGTCGGGTTCAAAGCTTCTACGGTAAATTCGGGTCGGCCGGATGAGCCGAATAAACAAAAAAAGCAAGAAATTCAGCCAAGGAATGAGCCGAATGGCTAATACAGCACCAGAGCTGGTCAGCCTGAAGAGCCGAAAACTGTCTTCTATTGAAAGAGTAAGTAGAAAGTACAGGAAAAGGGTTTTAGTCAACAATGGAATGATGCCCAAAGGGCAGACAGACTCCAGGATGCTAAGTTACAGGAACTACTCTTAGGAAAAATAATAAATGCGAGAAAGAAAGATGCAGGAAAATAAAAGTGGTCTTTTGTGCGCAGGGGCGAAGACCCCTTTTTGGGTTATTATTACCCTATTTATAGATACCCCCCTCGGCCAGTTATTGTTCTTTACATGATCGGCCACTATCTCCTCATATTCCGGACCACTTCTAGTCGATCAGAACCGCATGTAACTGCTTGCGGTTACCGTAACTTCCTTCAATTGGCGCGATATACTTCTCCGGTGCTCTCGATACACAACTGAATGGACGCTTTTGAAGGGAATATTCGCACCTAATTCTCATCCGCGCCTAATTGGCTCAACAGTATGCATGAATGTTGACAAAAACCTAGGAAAGACAAAGAACCTAGTGACATTGAGAATAATGACATTATGACATATGGATTGTGTGGCATCAATGAGTTTTGAATACTAGAGTTGAACACTTGGTGTGTGGCATTAATGAACCAAGAATGCATGTGAATGAGTATAAAGAACATGTAGTGTGAGTGGCACTGGTGAATGTTAAAGAATGCAAGTAAAGTGAGTTAGTTGACATTATGACATAACAACCTTATAGTTAAGGGTCATATGAGCATTGCATCCTTATAGTTAAGGATTGGATTGGAACTTAGAATCCTTATAGTTAAGGATTGATCATACTCACCTATAAGTCTTTGCTCGGAGGGCGGTAGCTCCCCCTCGAGTGATGAGCTCCAGAGTTGTCATCACCGGGATGGAGTATTCCCAGAAGACGGTCCCGTCGGGAGGCAGCTGAGGGCCCGACACAAAAGGGATTTGAGCTAGTGAGTTTATTGAGGGCGAAACCTACGGGTTAGCCAAGAGGATTGAGAATTGGAAAGTGACATTGCGTTCTATTTGAGCATAATCATTGATTATATTTGTTCAGGCATATTAGCTGCATTTATTTAGTTCGGTTACTATCTATCTGTTATCTTCTATTATGCCTGATTTAGACCTAGTGGGAAAGTCGGCGAGGTCGGCGGCTGAACCCACTGGAAACTTTGTTGTAGTTCTCACCCCACTATTTTTCATAGAGCCGGGACCGAGTGAGCCAGCCGACGATCGCGATAAAGGTATCGCGCCATAGACGGGGACCACCCGAGTTGGTTTCATATTTTGCTTAGTTGCATACCCCTTTATATCATCTTTTGTATTTGATGATTATAGTTGTTTAAACTATGTTAAATGTAAAGAGGGCTTATGTTTGAATGAAAAGCTATATTTTGGGAGATCATGTGATGTAAAGAGAAGAAATGATGTTTAAAGAAAAGAATGTAAATTTATAAGTTGAATGCATGTATATGGTTAAAAGTTGATCATGTTACTTGTATATTGTTAGTTTAGAATCTTTCACTTTGGCTATTGCTTGCCCCCGTGCAAGCCATGTATGTATGTATGTATGTATGTTTCCGCATGTGTAATATATCTACTCGATTTGTACTTGTGTTGAGCCTTGGGCGGACATGAGAGGTGTTGTCCGTTCGGTGTCTATTCGACGTGCCCGAACCGACCAAATAGGTCCGGTCGCGGGGCGTGACAATTTCTCGCTCCAGTTCTTTCATTTCTTTATTTTTTTCTTTCACATTGCGCATCCTTTTATGTTTCCACACCTCATCCTTCGTTCTTTGCCGCAACCACCGCGGCCTTCGCCACTCTCCCTCTCCGTTGTCCTCAAACCTACGGCACCCTCATCGCCATCGCCGTCACCATCCATGGCCAAGTATTCCACCGCATCGTAATCTATACCATATTCGAGCCGGCCTCAGCAGATGTGTGGGCAAAGTAAGAGAAAGGAGCGCATTGTTAATGTCGGGGTGGTACTAGAGGAGGAGAAAGAAAAGAAAGTAGGAGGAGAAAGAGAGAAAGAAATGACGAGAAGGAAGAAGACAGGTCGTACGAAAAAAGAAGAGTATGAAACAAAAAGAAAAGAGAAAGAGGAATAAAGGTATTTTAACCACTTTATTAAGAATCCGGACAGAATTTGCAAAATTCAAAAAGACAGCCTACTTTTGCGAAAACTCAAAACCGATGGATATTTTATGCAAATTGGCCTTTTTTTTGTGTGCGATTTTTTTTTCTCTATTTTTCTACAAGTGAATTACATGTCTAACCGTATTTGAAAAAGAATATGCCAATCTAATATCTTTTTCAAAATATTTTCTAATCTACCTTCATTTTGAAACTGTTAAAATATAATTTTTAGTAGTAATTAGAAAGAGAATTCTCCCTCTCTTTTGGTCGTCGTTATACCATTTAGGGACTTGATTGCAAACAAAGTTGCATTGTTTTGTTCAAGGTTACACCATTTATAGTATTGTTTGCACTATTACCTTTATGTTACCACCAAATACAGAGAAAAATTGCACTGGTTAAATACTCGTTGCACCATTTGCGAAAAAATATTGCACTAATTATTTTAATATTACGCCTAAGGGAAGTGATTTTTGCATTGATTATAGATTCGTTGCACCACTTGGTTTAAACTATTGCAGTAATTAGGTGAATATTACACCATTTCTAGCCTATTTTTTGCACCACTACCTTCGCGGAACCCTCTCCTTCCTCCTCCACTTCCAGGCCCTAATGCCATGTTCCTCACCTACGCTTCTTCCACTTCTCCTCTACAAACGAGTGTCGGAATAAACTCCTCTAAGCTTCTTACGGTTAGGGAAGAAGACTGCTTGACTGCCTTACGGGGAAGTGGGATGTTGCTCTGGTGAGGGAGAAAATTGAATGCCAGTATTGTATATGTGAGCGGCGGAGTTTGTACTAGTACTACCTGCAAGTTGCACTATTAGAAGGGTTGTTGCACCATTTATCTTCGCGTTGCTCTTTCGTGTTGCTCCTTCGCGTTGCTTCTTCGCGTTGCACTATTATTTCTATTGCTTGCCGTGTAGTTTTTGTCAGATAGTTTTGATATATTTAATTTCTAAAAATAGAACAGCAAACACCGGGGCCGGCAAATAGCGAGGCCGATTTGGTTCGCATTTCGATGAGCAGGAGGTTGCGTAACCAAGCTTACGGCGTATTTAATTAATGCCCACCTAGGGACCGTATTTTGTGGTATATGTATATGAGCGAATATGAGTGAGGCGGATAGAGACAAGGAGCATTTTGGTCAGATGGCGAAAAATTTGGTCCGAATCTGCAAAATTAAAAAAAGTGTCCTATTTTTATAAAAGCTCAAAATTAGTGAATTTTTTATGCAAATTGGCCTAGAAAATTTTATACAATTCTTTTAGGTTTTTTTTTTTTTCTTTTTTTTTTTGACTAGTATTTTTTAATAATAAATAAAGGGATGAAACCGAGGACGGCTTGTTCCCAAAACGATGCGTCTATTATTATTATGAGAAAGAAAGCCGAAGCAATGGGATGTGGAGTGGGCGCGGTGGAGGTGGGGCGGACGAAGGAAGAAGAGGGGTGATGCGACCCTTTCAGAACGGCCCTTCGCGCCTCTTCTCTCTTTTTGGTATCTCTCTCGACGGAGATGGCTCCGAGCCTCATTGGCGTCTCCGCCCTCATCGTCGTCGTCGTCGTCGTCGTCCTCCTCCTCCTCGTTTTCGTTCTCACCTGCCGACCCTGGCGCTTCTTCGCCCACTCCTACTGCCCCTCTCCCTCTCCTCCCATCAATAACGTGAGTATGAATTTTTTTTTTTTTTTTTTTTTTTTTTTTTTTTTTTTTTTTTTTTTTTTTTTTTTTTTTTTTTTTTTTTTTTTTTTTTTTTTTTTTTGGAAAACTTGGTAGCATGCGATCTGTCACTGACTTAACGGTTTTATTTATAAAGCCCGTACGGCGCCTATCTTTCTGCTNTTTTTTTTTTTTTTTTTTTTTTTTTTTTTTGTGTTCTTTTGTTAATCTCTAGCTGTAGTCTTTTTCGTCTTTTTGATTTTGTGGTAAATCGCTGGCTATTAAAGGGTTTTCTTTTTCCGGTGAATAAACCTCGCAGGTGTGGTTCTACGTTTCGTGTTTGTTATTATGTAAGCCTGTATTTCTTTAAAGACATTTGCTTGTCTGATCAAAATAATATTTCGACTTTTGTTGTTCAGCATAGAGGCTTTCTCTCGGGGCCTTTGTATTCCTGAAAATACCAGATGGCTATTGCGTCTCAGCGAAAAATCATTTGACTAGCAAATCTGTTTTCATATGCCAGGACTTGACATTTTGTAATTTTGAGCATCATTACTCGGCTCAACAGGTCCCTTAATTTATTTTCACTACATCTTCTTGATAGCGTCTTCGATGAGTTTCTTTTACTTCTGAACTGGAATATACTGGTGAATGCTGGTGTCATTACCATACTTTGGATGGTAAAGGAATGCGATGAATGTCAAACTCCAACAAGTGTCACCGGGGATAATTGAATCATTACCCAATTTGCTCGGTTCAGACAAGGCTTAGCTATAAAGAGTGCTTCTTGTGGCCTTTTGCCTACTTCTATATGCAGCCGATTTGAGACATGATGAAAGAAATCGTTACACAGACCTTTTCGAATAGTTAGTCTACATATCTTTTCAAATAGTTTTACAATAAACATGTTTCTGGAGTCCCTTTTTGTTCCTTTTTTGATTTACTGTGTGGTGAATTTGCAGTTTAATGTCATACCAAAAGGCAAACTAAATGACTCGGCCATGGTTGGTATGAGGCTTAGTACCAAAGGGCAAACTAATGGAGTTGTTCTATAAAAATGCATTATCGGTGTTCTTGCTACTCTGATACATTCGAAACTGTCCTTTGACTTGGTTCAGGACCAATTTGATCACAATGTTGAATGATTTTTACCAATTGCATAACTTCTGAATTAGTTATTCACAATGTTATCTACTTATGTATGAGGAATGTCGGTATTGCTATAAAAATATGTTAGTCAGCCTTATGCTGTTAATCTTAGATTTGTTGATGCAAACCAAGGGTTGCAAAATCTGAGTTTCCAACTTTTTCTTTGTTTGTTGCTTTTCCTTGAAATAGATTAAATATCAGACACGGTGTTATAAAATTATGTTAAAAAATACAAGGAAGTTTATTTGCTGCCTCGGTTATCTGTTTTTGGATAAAATGCTATGCACCTGTTTCCACTAATTAGTTATTTGCAATATTAAAAGTGCAGAATATACAGAGTTCTATCATCAGTCTTATTTCTTCCTTTGCAGGCTGATGATCTCAACAGGCCTCTTTTCTCCGAGAATGTGGATGATGTGCCAGGCCAAAGCTACGATTTGGCTAGAAATTTTGTTGAGGAATCAAGAATTCAAATTGATGAAAATAACACTTCACCAAGCGCTCGTGGTTTTATCAATAAAAAGAGGGTTCATTCAACTAAATCTCATATTAGTCAAGGTACAGAACTATATTACATAGTCAATGCCTGTTATGTTCTAAATTTTTGTGGTAAGACAAAGTGAGTTTTGTTGCTCAGATAGTTTGGTACTTGATGTAACAAATGATCCTTCTGAAGATCCACGAGTTTGTTATACTCTTAAGAATGCAGCAGTAGCAAGCTTTGAAGACTTGAGACATGTACGAAGAGACATAAACAATGGTGTCGACACTATTAATGACAATGGCAGGAATCATATGTTTTCAGTCAAGGATATTCCTTTTCTTCGTAAGCTGCTTCCATAGATATGGTTCTTTTTAGGAAATTGCTTTCTATATGGCACGTTATTGACGATTTTTGTTTAGAATTGCAGGAAGCAGCCTAGACTTGGAGGTCATAGCCGGTCCCTCTCGCGGGCTTTGTTGTTCCCGACAGTCGACAAATACTTCAAAGCTTTCATTGACCGTTGGAAGAGTTTCCCCAAGTGATTTGCTATTGAAGGACTCTGAGGTTTCAGGAAAGCATGCGCTTATCAAGTGGAACATGAATGTAAGGCTGTAAGCTTTATATTGTTACTCCCTTCGCTGTTTCTTATGCCTGGAAGCTTTTTGATAATTATTTCTACTGATCAAGGCTAGTGATCATGAAGATGCAAACTATGATTAATTGTTTTATAATATCTTCTGTTCCCACTAATAGGATCCCCTGTGGCCCTTTTTTTGTTTCACTTATTGGCATGTTTCTATAATTGCTTTAGTAAATTATAATGTATTTCTCTTACATCCTCTTCGTTCTTAGAAATCTATAATATGTGGCTTCTTGCAGACTTCAAAATGGGAGCTAGTCGATATGGGTAGCTTAAACGGAACATTCTTGAACTCTCAGTTGGTCCAGCATCCAGATGTTGGATCTAGAAATTGGAGTGATCCTGTTGAACTTGCAGATGGAGATGTTATTACGCTTGGCACTTCTTCAAAAGTTTTTGTAAGACAGTTCTATCTCTGTGCTGTCTTAATCTTCTTAAGTTTGAATCTACAAGTATAGTGATTGCTATAATGAGATAAGATAGCCAAGCCTTCCCATCTATTATTGCATAATAAATTTGTTTGTAGAGTAGTGTTTCCTCAATCCGTTGAAATCCTCTTGCTATGTGTCTCTAGTATGTTGCTGCCAATCAACTAGCTGAAGCAGCATTCAGGAATTTTCTATGCTTGTCACTGCTTTGTTTTTTGTCTTCTATTCAGTTTGTTTCCAATTTGCCTTTTGGTCTTGTAATTTGTAGCTATGAGTTAAACAACAGATCTCTATCCTGACGTTCTTGTTTTCATTTTAGTGGGGTCTTCAACTTGCATGAGATCAACAATATTTAGTGATTTCATTAGAATAAATAATTATTTGAATTATTTTGATGAGACTGACTTTTCTAAGATGGTCAGTAGAGTCTTTGTGTGCTAACTTCTAATAAGAGGTCGCTGGTAGTTGTCTTATAGTGTTCTTTATTCAAATTTAGGAGTATCTTGACTTGTAAGGCCCTTCTCACCTCCATTGAAATCTTAAAAAGCTGACCTTGCTTATCTCGATGCTGCTTTGGGCATTGTTTAACCATCCCAGCAAGTGAGGTTCTCGCCCCATTCTTTTTTATTAGACATTGTAAATGAAACTGTGCTAGCAGGAGCTACTTGTTTTACCTAGTATTACTTTGTGTTGAAATTGTGTGCTCCCTTTTGATTTTCAATCCTAAATGTGATGTATATTTCCCATCATATCTCACATATTGTAGGTTCAGATTTCACAACATGTTGAGCGTCAAATATCAATTGGAGTTGGTATTGCTTCTGAACCAATGTCCATTCGTCGAGGTGGGAGGAGGCTTCCTATGGAGGACGTGTGCTCCTGCCAGTATCCCCTCCCTGGTGTTGAACAGGTCTTATTACAAGCAGATTACTGTAGTTTTTCTTATGTTTATCTGTATTAACTCTTGCCCTGCAGTTTGGGTTGTTTGGAATTTTTGATGGGCATGGTGGAGTTGGAGCTGCCAAAGCTGCGAGCAAGTGAGTGGTCATTTCTTTTAGACTGTGGTGACTGGTTTTCCCCAGAAACTAAGGATAATTTTTGTGTTGTGTAGTACATATAGGGGAATTAAGTAATGATCTCTATCAACAAGGATTATCTGTCGTGATGTATTAGCCAACATTAGTTCTAGTAGAATTTATTGGAGGCTAATTAGTTTTGCTTTTCTTTATTTCATTTTCTCTCGAGGCTATGTATTGTCTTTTGACCACACCAAAGTTTGGCCACTCCAAGCTAAATACATTTTATTCTAAGTTATCAAGTGACGTTCTTTATAGAAGTGGCTTTAGGTGGGGGCAAAGGTGCACTTGCCCACCCTGGGTTCATTAGTTCATTGCATTATGCATAAGGTATGTCCATGTCCCATAGCCTATCCCTCCTTTATTAACAAAAAATTACAATAAATGCTCGCTTAGTTGTGGTCTCGTAACAAGACGGCTAAAATCATTGCTTGTATTTTCTATAGCCTATATGCCCAAAGTATTGTCATTTTGTGTGAAAGCACATGAACAAACTTTTACTGCACCTTTTTTTTTTAACATGAAGGCATTGTTTGGATGCCAGAACAGGTTATCCGGATAATGCATTGAGGATTCTTTCTTAATTGCAAGCTAGAAGTTTGATATATAGCTTCCTAGAAGGCCTTGGCATCCATTATTTGGTTGGATAGTATATTTCAGCTACTTAGTTATTTATCTTATATTAAAGAAATGACTTAAAAGGATTTCCACATGTGGTATACCTTTCTTATTCTCCTAATCTAGCAATTACTATAAGATTCTCTGCTAAATGAAAGGTATGTGTTGGACAAGATGTTCATAAATTCAAACAGGTCAAAGTTTACATTTTGCCCTTGATTTGTCACGTCTTGAGGCCCTTTTGTAAACCCTTTTATGAAAGAGGTATCGTTTCAAAACCAGAGTTTGCGGAAAATGCCCAATTTTTTTTTTTGAATATTTAGCCTTGCCTACAGGATGTACATATCCCTTATAAATACGGAGATTCCTCTGTCCACATATACAGGGCCTTTCTTGTATTTGCACGGCATACCGGCCTGTACAACATCGTACAACGACACACAACCCATAATCTACACTCACATCATCTAGAACACATACAAATATATGCGTATGCACATTTAGCTAATCAGTCCTTACGAATATGATGCATGATCTGTACATTCAACTAAGCACACCTTAGGAGAAATGATGCGAAGGCATTCATTAATATACATTTATCATTTGACAGTGTTTCCTACCCGGAAACTTTATTTTGAAAACCAAAGGATACGATAAGAACCAAAATCCAATTTGAAAACTGTTTGAAAATCGTTTCCCACGCGGAAACATCATGTTTTGAAAATCGGCTACCACGAGGTATAGAAAATAGTTTGCTATAAAATCCAGAAAACTGAAACCATAAATCATAAAACCAACAATCACCGGTGCCTAAATCCACATAATATTCAAGTACCATAATAACCAAACACTAACTAGATATCCACAAGTTGTCATCCATTCACAATAAACAAGTCTAACTGAACCACCATCAATATCTAAAAACAATAAATGAAATAAAATAAGGAATAAAATTGTAACAAATTGGGGACCACTAATGCAAGCTAACTAGACCGAGAATCTCACACCTTGCCCTGATTTGCCTCTTCATTCGTGCCACCTGTGGAATACCATGGGGTAAGAAACCAACCTAAGATTTTTCAGTGGGTACGACAGAGCCACGAAGGCAAGTCGTATTCATAGGAAAAGAAAAAAAAAGAGAGATATAGAGATGGATATAATGTACTGAAATGTAAATCTATAGTAGTAAGAGATATAAATATGAACAATAAATAATCAACTTGCTGCTACTGTAAAAGAAACCTAGCACTATATGCCTCAATGAATGAATAGTCCAAAACCTGTACTCAATCCACAACCTGCCATATTGATTAGTCGACCTCAGGCACTACCTGCCATTATAATTGTAAGGAAGTGAATTCTCGAAATACGAGAGTTAGACTTCATCGAGAATCGACCAAGGGTCGTATTGGTGTGCTTTGAAAAAGCCAAAGATATTAAAATCACCAAAAGTGCATTGGAAATGAGTCCACGAGAGCAAAGAGTGCAAAATCTGCACTGGAGCAAAATTGCTCTCGGGGACCGGTCCCTGGCAGGGAGGGACCGGTCCCATCGGTTGGTGTTGCGGGGTTGCTTGAGGCAACCGGTCCCTGGCGGGGAGGGATCGGTCCCCGAACGCGAACCCAGCGAGAAAGCCAGATATTTGGCTAAGTCCTGAAAATATTGCTCTCGGGGACCGGTCTCACAGGCAAGGACCGGTCTCCCGAGGACCGGTCTCTCGAAGAGAGACTCCGAGAGACCGGTACCCGAACGCTTGACCCGAGCTGAAGCTCTCGGGGACCGGTCCCAAGTCGGGGAGACCGGCCCCTCTGGGCGCAGAATGCCCAGTGAGGGGCAGTGCAAAGAGTGAAAAGTGGAGGGGCTTGGATGGATATTGTTACAATAGAGGGGCATATGGGCCCCTTCCCTCTCTCATCTCTCATTTCACTCCCTCCCTCACACTCTCTTGCTTTCTCTATCTCTCTAGAAGGAAAAGAGAAGAAGAACAAGAAGTAGAAGAAGGAAAGGAAGAGAAGGAAAGGAAGGAGAAGAAGGAGATCAAGAGGAGACCTTGGACATCTTCCTCTCCCTCACCTCTTCTCCTTGGTGTAGCTAAGAGGTAAGCTATCCAACCCTAGCTTGTGAAATTTAGGATTTTTGGGTTTTAGCTCTTTGGATGGGATCAAATGGATTCCTAGCACCATGAATGGTAGGATTGGAGCTAGAATCTAGGGTTTTGAGATGGGTTTAGCTTGATGCTAACCCTAGGGCACCAAAATAGGGTTTTTGGAAAAGTATGAGATTGATCTCATTTGAGGCCTTGTAAACCTAATTGCTAGGTAACGAAACGCGGGGGCGAAGTCGGAATTTCGATTCGTCGAGCGGGTCAAGAGCTATCGGCAAAATAAGGCCGATTGAGCATCATTTGGACCAAGAAGACCGAGGCTTCGTCGTAAAGGACGCCGAAGCGCACTTCTAGAGCCTCCTTATACGCAAAAGGTGGGGGGTGTCGTTCCGGAACATCCGGGTTTCTTTTTATGTCTAAGTTACATATGTGTTGATCATATTGCATTATAGGATTAATAAATGTATATTTTCTTTTTCCTTGCATGCTTCTTAGTAGTGTACTTATGAGTTGAACACCTAGACTAGGGTAGCATGAGGATTGGGTCTTATGGCATAGAATCCTATAGCGGCATAAAGAGCCGAACTTGGACATAGCCTAGTAGAGTGGCATTGAACTAGTGTAGTAGAGACACTAAACTTGAACGAGTGGCATGTCAATTAGTAGAAAACTTACTACAATGATCGAACGAGTGGCATTGAGTCTAGTGTAGTAAACTTGACATGAACCTAGGGATAGTAGAAGTCCCAACATTGATTATATATCATGACTGTGCAGCAGAGGCACATTGACCCTAGTAGACAGGGTATCCTCTTGTGAGGATTGGATCATACTCACTAGTCTGTTTTTGCTTGTCGGTGGTCGCTCCACCGAGGCACGAGTCTCCGGAGTACTTCACTAGGGGCAGACGTAGTTGTCCCGCAGACGGTCTCGGTGTGCGAGTGCAGTTTCTCCTCACCTATGAGATTGAGAGTGAGTCGAGGGTTTAACCTACGGGTTAACCAAGTAGATTGGGTAATAAACATGAAATGCATAGTAGACTTGCATTATTACCTTGAGTAGACATAGTGTATGTTGTAGATTACATTGCTATGCACTTTTATATACTCATGACATGATACTAGCATGATAGTAGTTGTTGCATGCATTATTATCATTGATGGCATGATAGAGTAGTTGCAGTTCATTTTCTATATATCTATCTATCTCTCTATCTGTGCCAGCTTAGACCTAGTGGGAAAACCGGCGGCGTCGGCGGCCGAACCCACTGGGAACTATATTTATATAGTTCTCACCCCGTGTGGTTTTGGGGTACAGGTACACACAGAGGCGAGCCGAGCGAGGACCGCGGCAAGGGCATAGCGCCCTAAGTGAGCCTAGTTAGTAGCTTTTCTTTTATGCATTAGAGTACACGTGTACTAGATGATGTTTTGGATAGTTATTGGAGAGCTACTTGTATTTTGAGGAAAACATGTATTCACATTTTGGAAGATGAAAATATAATATATTCAAATGATGTAAATGTTGAATGATTGTAATAGTTAGACTCTCTCTCTTTGTACACTTGTATATTCACTTGTGGTTCTTGCTCTTAGTTATAGTGCACTTGTGTGCATCGTATCGATCATGTATGTTATTTAAGCATTCCCTGGGCGCTTATCTGTACATGATCTGGTTGCTTGGCCTTGGGCGGACAGGAGATGCGCTGTCCGTTCGGCGGTCCGTCCGGTGCGCCCGAACCGTGCCAAATTGGTAGTGGATTCTGGGCAGGGCGTGACAGTGTTGTTGGTATCAGAGCAATTAAGAACAAGTAAAGAGAGAGTCTAGGATGGACCTAAGAGACCTTAGGACGGTGAACCCTAGTGTTGTGTAGGTACGTGAGAGAAACGTAAACCTATATCGGTTGAAGAAGAATCCGATTAGGTCGGATCGAGTATAGATCTCTAGTGTGGCTAGAGATGGATCCGAGCGGTGTTAGTTCTAAGCTCGAGGAGTTTGTGTTGGCGGCCGACAACACGACGCTAAGAGTTAGGACTAATACAATGGTGTACGTCCGCTTATGGCGGAGTTGAGTCGCGTAATATAGTGTATGCGACGGAGTTAAGTGGGTTAGATGACTAACCCGGTTGTTGCGTTGCAGGAGATAATGTCCCCAAGACGCTACGTACGTAGGTCCGTTCCGCACCGTCTCCTGAGGTGCTCGAGGAAGCCGGATCTAAGTACAGGAGTTACGTGCGCAGGTGTCGGCATTGACCGGCATTGTGCAGCGCCAGGAGAGTCGGTTCGAGCAGCTCTAAGGGCTTATGGAGTGGCATTTTGCGGCGGCAACTGCAGTTGTGACTGAGGGCCGTGATCCGCCCCCGCCTCCAGCTCGTGCGCCTACGGTGGCTGAGGGTGAGGGCATTGCGGCAGTTCCGGTGGCGGCACGTCCTCCGCCGGCGAGCGTTCCTCCGGCGGCATCGGGTTCTACGACACCCGATGCGACGGCATTGGAGGCGGAGAGGGAGTGCGCACTTGCGGCTCTCGAGAAGTTCCGAAGGTTTAATCCACCGACTTTCGAGGGAGAGAAGGTCGAGCCATGGATGGTTGAGTCGTGGGTGGACTCAATGGAGACCTTGTTCGAGGACCTCTACACCTTGGAGAGGGACAAGGTCTACCTCGTCATTCATTGTTTGGAGTGAACGGCGAAGGTTTGGTGGAAGCGAATCAAGAGAAACCGAGCTTCCGACCTTCCGCCGTTGACGTGGGAGGAGTTTCGGGGATTGTTCTATGTTAACTACTTCCTCGACAGCGAGAAGAAGAAACTCCAGGAGCAATTTCGAAAGTTGAAGCAAGGTAGCCGCACGGTAGCGGAATATGAGCGGGAGTTCTCTCACATCATTGATTGCGTCCCCGACGTAGTGCGGTATGACAGGGATCGAGCCGATTGGTTCGAGCGAGGGCTCCGGGCTGATATCTACCGGGCGGTGCACATTCTGAAGCTCACTACCTTCGCGGAGGTGCTCGACAGAGCGTTGTGGGCGGAGCAAGGAAACGCTCACATCCGGGAGGAGCGAGAAGCGTCCGAGAAGGACGGTGGCAAGAAGCGGGCCCAAAGTAGTTCGGGAGCTCAAGCCAAGTCAAAAAGGCCCCCGAAGTACCCGTGAACGCAATCCAAGGGCCGCGGACCGCAGCGGTGCACAATCTGTGGTGGGAACCACGAGTCAAGGATGTGTGATCAACGGGAAGGGAAGTGCTTCACGTGTGGACAGGCAGGCCATATCAACCGCTACTGTCTAATGAGGACTTCGCCTGCCCCTTCGGTCGCATCGGCTCTGGCGACTCCGGCGCATTATGGAGGTGTCCCACCTACTGCGTCGTCGGCTGGATGTGCGATGGTACCACGCCAATCTGAGGCGACGAGATCGGCTCCGAGTGGGTGGGTGTTTGCCGCCCAAACCCAAGCCGAGGAACCTGCTGAGGCGGGGGATCGCCATGTACTCGTAGGTATGGTTTTAATTAACGGAGTTCGCTCCAGGGCTATGTTTGATACAGGTGCTACGCATTCATTCATCAGTAGGTCATTTGCACGCATGCATGACATAGAGCTACAAGAGAGTAAAAGCACTTGGAGAGTATCGGGCCCCAGACGTGATTTTCTAGTCCGTAAGGAGCGTTCGTCTTGTCCGGTGCGGTTGGGCGATTGGATAATGCCCATTCGTATATTGGTGTTCAAGAAGTTGAAAGACTTCGACGTCATTTTAGGAATGGATTGGCTCTTGAAGTACTATGCGACTATTCACTGCAGAAGTAAAGTAATAACGTTTCGAGAGCCGGGCCAAGAGGAATTCACCTACCGGGCCTGTAGAAGCTCACGCTTCGCCGCGATGGTGTCGGCGACGAGGGCGAGGAAGTTGATTAATAGCGGTTGTATGGCCTATTTGGCGACCGTTGTAGAAGTCCACAGGAAGACTCCGACACTCGAGGAACTAGCCGTGGTCCGAGCGTTCCCGGACGTTTTTCCCGCGGAGTTACCGGGAATGCCGCCAGACCGGAAGATCGAGTTCGTGATAGATTTGGTTCCAGGAACCGCACCTATCTTGAAGGCTCCGTATTGGATGGCGCCGGCAGAACTGAAGGAGCTGCGGGCTCAATTGATAGATCTCCTCGATAAGGGATTTGTACGGCCAAGTGTATCGCCGTGGGGAGCCCCGGTTCTGTTTGTGCGAAAGAAGGACGGATCGTTTGGACTCTGCGTAGACTATCGCGAGTTGAACAAGGTTACGATAAAAAATAAGTACCCGTTGCCCAGGATCGATGATTTATTTGATCAGTTGCAAGGATCTCGGGTTTATTCAAAGATTGATCTGCAGTCCGGTTATCATCAATTCAAGATTAAGCCGGAAGATGTGCAAAAGACCGCGTTTTGTATGCGGTATGGACACTATGAATTCACGGTCATGCCGTTTGGGCTTACTAACGCCCCGGCAGCGTTCATGGATCTGATGAACCGTGTCTTCAAGGAGTACTTGGACCGATTTGTCGTGGTCTTCATAGACGACATCTTGATCTATTCTCGTAGCGACGAGGAACATGCCGAGCATCTGAGAATCGTGCTTCAAGTCCTTCGGGAGGAGAAGCTGTATGCTAAGTTTAAGAAATGCGACTTTTGGCTCCGAGAGGTTGCATTTCTTGGGCATGTCATTTCTGAGGGTGGAGTAAGGCACGAAGTTCGTGTGGAGCGGTGAGTGTGACCGGAGTTTCCAAGAGTTGAAGGATAGATTAACTTCGACTCCGGTGCTCGCCTTACCGGTGCAAGATGAAGACTTCGTGGTGTATAGCGACGCGTCACAATCGGGCTTAGGGTGTGTTCTGATGCAGGGCGGGAAGGTGATCGCTTATGCGTCCCGTCAGCTAAAAAGCTATGAGAAGAATTACCCTGTCCACGACCTAGAGTTAGCCGCGGTAGTGTTTGCTCTCAAGTTATGGAGGCACTACTTGTATGGCGCGCGATGCGAAATATATACGGACCACAAAAGCCTGAAGTACCTTTTCACGCAGAAGGAGCTCAACATGCGGCAACGGCGGTGGTTAGAGTTGCTAAAGGATTTCGATGTTACAATCCTATACCACCCCGGAAAAGCAAACGTGGTGGCCGACGCGCTTAGCAGGAAGTCAGTGGAGAATCTGGCTATGTTGGTCACACGTCAAGAGCCACTGTGGAGAGAGATGGAACGTATGGATCTCGAAGTAGTAGCTCCGGAAACCCCGCCTATGCTTATGGCTCTCGTTGTCCAACCGACCTTGTTGGAGCAGATTAAGAGTTTGCAATCTGCAGACCCCAATCTCCAAAAGGTGCGGCGGGACATCGAGAGTGGACGCGGCGGTGATTTCAGTGTAGACGCCGAGGGTGCGCTTCGGTTTCGAAACCGATGGTGCGTACCGGAAAACGAGGAGGTCCGGAAATTAATTTTACAAGAAGCGCATCGGACTCCTTATAGTATTCACCCGGGCGGCACCAAGATGTACCGTGATCTAAAAATGCAGTACTGGTGGCCGGGCATGAAAGCTGACATTGGGCGCTATGTGGCGCAGTGCTTGGTATGCCAGCAAGTGAAGGCTGAACGCCGATTTCCAGCGGGAAAGCTCCAAAGTCTACCTATCCCCGTTTGGAAATGGGAGAATATTGCTATGGACTTCGTGGTCGGATTGCCCCGTTCGACGGGTGGCCACGACGCGATCTGGGTGATTGTGGATCGTATGACCAAGTAGGCACACTTTCTACCGATTCACACCACCTGGTCGGGTGACAAATTGGCGCAGGTGTACTTAGATGAAGTTGTGAGGTTGCACGGGGTTCCGAAGTCGATCGTGTCAGATCGAGACCCCCGTTTTACTACGCAATTTTGGAAAAACCTGCAGGAAGCACTTGGCACACGGCTCAATTTCAGCACCGCGTTTCATCCTTAGACAGATGGACAGTCAGAGAGGACTATATTCTGGAGGATATGTTGCGAGCGTGTGTCATTGACTATAAGGGTCGTTGGGCAAACCATTTGAGGATGGCCGAGTTCGCCTACAATAACAGTTACCAAGCTAGCATTGGGATGGCACCGTTTGAGGTCCTATATGGACGGAAGTGCCGATCCCCTATATGTTGGAGCGATGTAGGTGAGCATGCGGTATTGGGCCCAGACATATTGCGGGAGGTGGAAGAGAAGGTCTGTCTCGCTCGCGAGAGGCTACTTACGGCACAGTCGAGGCAAAAGAGCTATTCTGACAAACGCTGTAGAGACTTGGAATTCGCAGTGGGTGACCGCGTTTTCTTGAAGGTTTCACCTATGAGAGGTGTGAAACGCTTCGGAGTGCGGAGAAAGCTAGTCCTCGATATATCGGGCCATTCGAAGTGTTGGAACGTGTTGGAGCGGTAGCGTACCGACTTGCATTACCGCCGAAGCTCGCGGGGGTGCATGATGTATTCCACGTTTCTAACCTTCGCAAGTATATCCACGACCCTGAGCACGTGATGTATTATGAACCGCCGGATCTACAAGAAGATCTAAGTTATGAAGAGTTTCCGGCGATGATCATTGCTCGAGAAGTGCGGAAATTGAGAAACCGTGAGATTCCCTATGTGAAGATTCGTTGGACCAATCACAGCGATCGTGAGGCTACGTGGGAACTCGAGGAATCGATGAAAGTGCATTATCCTCATCTTTTCACGGAAATGCAATGAGGTATGAGTTATTGAATTCGTTTCGAGAACGAAACTCTTTTTTAGAAGGGGAGGATGTAAGGAAGTGAATTCTCGAAATACGAGAGTTAGACTTCATCCAGAATCGACCAAGGGTCGTATTGGTGTGCTTTGGAAAAGCCAAAGATATTAAAATCACCAAAAGTGCATTGGAAATGAGTCCACGAGAGCAAAGAGTGCAAAATCTGCACTGGAGCAAAATTGCTCTCGGGGACCGGTCCCTGGCAGGAAGGGACCGGTCCTATCGGCTGGTGTTGCGGGGTTGCTTGAGGCAATCGGTCCCTGGCGGTGAGGGACCGGTCCCCGAACGGGAACCCAGCGAGAAAGCCAGAAATTTGGCTAAGTCCTGAAAATATTGCTCTCAGGGACCGGTCTCACAGGCAAGGACCGGTCTCCCGAAGATCGGTCTCTCGGAGAGAGACCGGTACCCGAATGCGTGACCCGAGCTGAAGCTCTCGGGGACCGGTCCCAAGTCGGGGAGACCGGTCCCTCTGGGCGCAGAATGCCAAGTGAGGGGCAGTGCACAGAGTAAAAAGTGGAGAGGCTTGGATGGATATTGTTACAATAGAGGGGCATATGCCCTCTTCCCCCTCTCATCTCTCATTTCACTCCCTCCCTCACACTCTTGCTTTCTCTCTCTCTCTAGAAGGAAAAGAGAAGAACAAGAAGGAGAAGAAGGAAAGGAAGAGAAGGAAAGGAAGGAGAAGAAGAAGGAGATCAAGAGGAAGACCTTCGACATCTTCCTCTCCCTCTCCTCTTCTACTTGGTGTAGCTAAGAGGTAAGCTATCCAAACCTAGCTTGTGAAATTTAGGGTTTTTGGGTTTTAGCTCTTTGGATGGGATCAAATGGATCCCTAGCACCATGAATGGTAGGATTGGAGCTATAATCTAGGGTTTTGAGATGGGTTTAGCTTGATGCTAACCCTAGGGCACCAAAATGGGGTTTTTAGAAAAGTATGAGATTGATCTCATTTGAGGCCTTGTAAACCTAATTGCTAGGTAACGAAACGCGGGGGCGAAGTCGGAATTTCGATTCGTCGAGCGGGTCAAGAGCTATCGGAAAAATAAGGCCGATTGAGCATCATTTGGACCAAGGAGACCGAGGCTTCGTCGTAAAGAACGCCGAAGCGCATTTCTAGAGCCTCCGTATACACAAAAGGTGGGGGGTGTCATCCCGAAGCATCCGGATTTCTTTTTATGTCTAAGTTATATATCTGCTTGATCATATTGCATTATAGGATTAGTAGATAGTTGCAAATTCTAATTCCTTGCATGCTTCTTAGTAGTGTAACTATGGGTTGGACACATAGACTAGGGTAGCATGAGGATTGGGTCTTGTGACATGGGAATCCTATAATGGCATAAAGAGTCGAACTTAGACATATGTAGCTAGGAGAGGTGGCATGGAATAGATGATAATTTAGAAACACTAACATGAACGAAGTGGCATGTGTCAACTAGCTAGAAAGCTTACTACAAGAATTCGACACGAGTTGGCATCGAGTTCTAGTGTATGTAAACATGGACATGGTTTAGGCGACAGAGAAGATCCGAGATTAGATGCATTGTATTTGTGCAGCAGAGGCAATTGACCTTGTAGATGCGGATCTCCTTGGTGAGGATGGGATTAACTCACTAGTCTGTTTTGCTTGTTCGGTGGTCGCTCCACGAGGCCACGAGTTCGGGGATAGTTACTTCACTAGGGGCAGACGGAGTTGTCCCGCAGACGGGTTCGGTACGTGCGAGTGCAGCTTTCCTACCTATGAGATGAGATGCTGAAGTCGAGGATGAACCTTCGGGTAACCAAGTAGAGTTTGGGGTAATAAACATGAAATGATAATAGTAGGCTTGCATTATTACTTGAGTAGAAATATGTGCTATGTTGTAGTTACCAAGTACTATGACCTTTATATACTCGATGACATGGATACTAGCATGATAGGTTAGTATGGTTGACATGCATTATTATCATTGATGGCCATGATAGAGTAGTGCAGTTCATTTTTGTATATTTATTCTATCTCTCTATCGGTGGCCAGCTTTAGACCTAGTGGAAAACCGGCGGGCGTCGGCGGCTCGAACCCACTGGAAACGTATATTTATATGTTCTAATCCCATGTGGTTTTGGGGTTACAGGTACACACGGATAGGCAGTCGAGCGAGGAAACCGCCGGCAAGGCGCATAGCGCCTAAGTGAGGCCTAGTTAGTGCATTTTCTTTTATGCATCTAGAAGTACACGTTGTACTAGATGATGTTTTGGATAGTTTTGAGGAGCTATTTGTATTTTGATGAGAAAAACATGTATCACGTTTTGGAAGATGAAATGTAATATATTTCAATGATGTAAATGTTGAATCGATTGTAATAGTTAGACTAGTCTCGCTTTGCTTACACTGTATATTTACTTGTGGTTCTTGCTTCTTAGTTGTAAGTGCACTTGTGTTGCATCGTATCGATCATGTATGTGATTTAAGCATCCACTGGGCGCTTATTGTACATGATCTGGTTGCTTGCCTTGGCGGACAGTTGAGTGCGCGCGCAAAATGGCTGTAGTTCGCGGCTCCGTCCGGATGCACCCGAACGTTGCCAAATTGGTATGTGATTCTGGCACAGGTGTGACCAGTGTTGGTTTGACAGATTGCATTTAAGAACGAAGTAAAGAGGTTGTTTGTTAGTCTAGGTGTGACTAGAGACTTAGGACCGGTGAACCTAGTGTTGTGTAGGTACGTGAGAGAAAACGGTAAAACTATATCGTTGAAGCAGAATTCGATCTAGGTCGGTCGAGTATAGATCTCTAGTTGGCAGAGATGGATCGAGCAGCTGTTAGTTCCAAGCTCGATGTGGTTTGTGTGTGCGGCCCGACAACACGACGCTTAAGAGTTAGGACTAGATACAAAGTGGTGTACGTCCGGTGTATGGCGGAGGTTGAGTCGCGTAATATAGTTATGCCGACGGAGTTACATGGTTAGAAATGGACTAACCGGTTGTTGCGTTGACAGGAGAATAATGTCCCAGACTGCTACGTACGTAGTGTTCGTACCGCCAGCGACCGTCTCCTGAGGTCGCTCGAGGAGCCGGATTCTAAGTACGAGGAGTTACCTGCGCAGGATGGTCGGCACTGACCGGCTTGTTGCAGCGCCAGTGGAGAGTCGGAAACCCACTGGAGAACTAGCTATTTATATGGTTCTCACAATGTGGTTTGGGTGGCTAACAGGGTACACACAGAGGCGAGTCGAGCGTAGGACGCGGCAAAGGCGCATTGGAGCCTGAAGTTGAGCCTAGTTAGTAGGCTTTTCATTTATGATTAGAGGTACCCTCGGGATGTATCTAGATGATGTTTGCATTAGTTAGTTTGAAGCTACTTGTATTTTGAGGAAAACATGTATCACATTTGGAAGAATGAAATATGTATATATTCAAATGTGCTAAGATGATTGAAATGGTTGGTAATAGTAGACTATCTCTCTTTGTTATATCTTGTATATGTCAACTTTGTTCTTGCTCTTAGTTATAGTGCATTGTGTGATCGTTATCATCATTGTATGTTATTTTAAGCAGTTCCCTGGGCGCTTTATCTGTACATGATCTGGCTTGCTTGGCCGCTTGGCGGACAGGAAGAGGTGCGTGGTCTGTTCGGCGGATCGCTCGGTGCGCCCGACCGTGCCAAATGTTTTAGTGGAATTTCGGGGCGGGGGTGCCAATAAATGCAGCCGAACCTGATCCACACTGTCACGAATGGAACGACTTGGTTGGCTCTTATCCGTATATATTGATTGGTACACTTAGTCAGGTGGTCATTAACCTGCTATGTCTCTTTAGGGTGTAAGTACTCTAATGTGTATGTGTGCGATTTTTTTTATGTTATGATTCTATGTAGACTTGCTGAAAAGCGATTATTTGCTGAATATCAATGCTGTATGGCGTAAAATTCGGAGAGCCAAGTAAGTCGAGTCATAAGGATAATCATGGATTAGAGTGCCGTGGACGGGTCGTGCCGAACGAATACCCCCGCACGATACCGGCACCGGTGCATGCCGGACTGTGCCGCGAATTGCGTCTTGAAAAATAATATATATGTGCGGAAACGATATGGAATGAATATTTATTTTTCTTTAGCAAGAAATGATTGCCAATTATTTATTATGTATTTTTAATCAAATCTTTTGAATTTGTTGAGAAATTACTCTAATTTCAAGAATAGAGAGTTTTGAGGTTTGGCCATCGGTACGGAGGCTCATAGTTGTGCAATGATCTTGTGTGGCACGATACGATACGGTGGGATATGACGCTCTGCCGTCCCAAGTGGGACTTTAGTCCTTTTTATGATAGGTATACGTCTGTCACGCGGACCTGAAACGATCACCCAATGTCAAGAATGTAGGAGCCTACTCACAGTGTGAGACGCGCGGGTAGTGCTATATGTAAGATAAATAGAGCTACAAATTCTTAACCTGCTTGTAAATTTTGGGTAGGTGGCAAGGCCAAGAGCTAGAGAGAATTAGATGCTAGAGAGCAGTTAGTAGTAGTAGGATGGGACCCCCGGATAGTAATGCCCTCGGCGCCGCGGCGTTAGGCTTGCGTTCAAAGTCAATTACCATCACGTGTTGAGATGAGTTTCGGCCTGAACTTGGATTAACGAACGGCGCGATGAGCGGAGGCTGTTATGTGGTTTGACTGTTGTGGGTAGAGTGCAGCTCACACAAGGATCGATTCAGGCTAGCGAGAGAGTCTCACACTCGCTTGTACTTTGGTGAGTTGACCCGACAGGAGACTTCAGGACGTAAGGCGGAGAATGTGAAGACCAGCCAGAGATAGCTGCGTATAGTATAAGATGAGACATAGGCCTAAAAATCGAATGTCTTAACCCGCGCTTAAGTATTTTGGATGGGTGCAAGGGGCCCAAAGGTAACGAGATTACAGCATGCTTTAGGATGGGAGAAGTACGTCCTAGAATGGGTGAGTCAACTTGGGGATTAGTGTGGTGCAGCAACAGGTCAAGAAGTAGCTGCCGACTATGCAGAGTAATATATGGTAGGTAAATTATAAAAAACCCCCCGTCATACAGCGCTTGTTTTTCACTTTCCATCCCCGGCTTTAAAAATCTACATTTTACCGCTAAAGACTAAAAAAGTTTACTTCGGACCCGAGCCTCTGCTTCAGTTTGAGGAGCGTTTGGTCGTTATTTTACTTATTTATTAGTATAGTTTTATCCAAAGAATCACCTTTGTATCTCCCCGTTCTCAGCAGCGCAAAAGTCGCAGACGCTCTTTTCCTCGCGGGTGAGGGTCCTCGGCCGTGGCGCACGGGCCTCGCTTCGCCATCCCTTCCGTCCTCTCCCACACCATCGCGCCTCGGCCCTCCTTACCCATCCTCACTACGTCCGCCACACCCTCCGTTCCCGCCCCAACGCGAGTCTTGATACCCATCGTTGCTGAAGAAAGAGGCACGGGAGTGCAGGAATAGAGCGAGCAAATTGTGGGAGCAATGCGGCAGGTTGAGCTGGGTCGAGGATGTGCGAAGGACGGAGGGGAGAGGACTGTGGAATGAAGCGATGATTAAGGAGGGAGCATGAAGAGGGAGAGGGGCAAATTTGGTTATTTTGTCATCACTGTTAACACTCGTGTAAGCCTCTATGAATTTTATATTTTTTAAGGGGTAAGATATAGGTTTTTAGAAGTCGGGAGGAAAGTGAAAAATCGGGCAGTTGACAGGTTTTTTAATGTATTTTGTCCTTATTAATGCTTTGAATGATATAGAAAAGCAACATGTAAGAGTAAGTGATATGTGCAGTATGTGAGTGAAGGAAGAAATGGGAATATTTGTCTGCACAACTATCAGCTCGAAGCACCCACTTTACAGTGAATATGACCAGTTGGTCGTTCTGACCCCTACGTGATGTGCCCTCCCGCTGATTGCGGTGATCTATGCAAAGTCCAACCCAAACCGGTAATTAAGCCAAACTTTGCTACATGTGTACCAAAAGCCCATGATCATCATGCCAATTAGCGAAATGAAACGCAGATGCATCTTAATTTTGGATTCCGTTTAAACGGTCATAAAGAAACTTCGCGCGCGGATCGTCGTATCGACTCGTCAGAACACCGCCGCCAACTATGAGGGGATGTGTCCCGAATGAACTGGAGTCAATTCTTAGCCATACTCCCCGCCAGCTGTCCTGAGACACGCTTATTTATGATGTTGGACAGCGCGCACAAAAGATGCGGCCAAAAGAAAATCAGTTGAGCTCGAAAATAGCATATTTGGTTTTCGCAGATGCCGTAGTTTCGGCCTGCGTACACTTGACAGGCCCTTTTGCTGCAAGCCAGAGCGTGTCAAAAACCTCAATTGTGTGACAGCCAATAATGGTGCTAATTACACTCAACGAATAGCAGCAACCTGCGCGCATAGAAACTGCCGCTTGAAATCACTCGATTTTTGTGTTTTAGAGTTCAGGTTCAGCCCCCCAGTGATTTCAAAGCACTACCGAAGTCATCGTGCCGCTTTTCTTGTTGGTCACAAAACAACTCATTTTGAGTATCGGCCAGCCGCACGCAATTTGGTGCAAGAACGGCGTGAAATAACCTATATTAAACCTTACCGGCGTTCGAGAATCCCAATTTTGGTCCCGGAATCCACGTGTTAACTCTACCCAGATCAACGGGACCACTTGGGACCAGAATTTTACAGCAATAGCTCCTGGAATAGACTGGACATCCATGTCTCGGAACGTGAATCCCGAACCGAAATCACAGATTTCGCAATCGCTGTGATTTTTGTCGGAAACTGTGCACCGAAACACCATTTTATGTTCGTAAAGGCCACTGGACCTTGGACCAATGCAGTCGAAGCAGTCACCTACAATTTTTCACTCTGCGTTTGACTGAGAACAAACCCCACAACAATCAATATATAGAAGACCCTAAACATACAAGATAATTGCAGTTATATTGCCCAACAAAGATGGCGGCTTTTATTACTACCGCGATTCCAAGTTCGGATTGAACAATGTTGTAGATATTTGACGGGCATCAATGCTACCGGAACGAACGGTCGCTATCATGGAGCGGAAATGAGAGCTCTGAGGATACTTTCGGCAGCAACTTGTAACCCGAAGTTTAGCATGTCCTGGGGGTCAACAAGCCTAGCTAGACATTCGAAGGCATGGATATTGAAACTATAGTCTGAAGCCCCATAGCCTACAAGACTTAAAAAGAGCTTAGTGCTCACCTTTCTTGGGATTGCTTGGGCTTACGGATTGGCCGAACAGAGGAGTCGAGGATTCCGAAGAACCCTAGCCGCACAGCCTAGAGCCCGATACTTTTCATTTGGGTTTCCGGGTGGCTGTGCCGCGCTTGAGCTTCTAGCAGGGGAGGTCAGAGGACCGGCTTGGAGAGGGAAAGGGAGGTGGTCACCAGCGGACGCGCGTGCTTAGGCAGGCCCAGGCACTCGGGCAAATTGGTCGGGCTTGAATCTCGGGGCAACGACGGCAACGGGGGAATCGGGACTCGGGCAGCCGGGCGATCCGGGTGGGTCTATGGGTAGCGCCGACGACGGTAGGATGTAAAGGTCCGAGGCCAGACCCTAGCCCGAACAGCTAAGCCCGGTACTTCTTCACTTTGGGTTTCGGTGGCTGGTAGCGTTGAGCTCTAGCAGGGGGAGGTCAAGACCGGTTGGAGGGGGAAAAGGGAGGTGGTCACCAGCGACAGCGCGGCTAGGAGGCCCGAGGCCAACTCGGGCAAAACTTGGCTCGGTTTGAATTCGGGCAACGACGGCGAACGGGGGAATCGGGGTAGCGCCGAAGGTAGGGATGTAAAACGGGCCGAGCGGCTGCGGGGCCGCCCAACCCGGCATGGTCTCGGGCCGGGCTGCAGCACGGCACGCGTACTGTAGCACCCGTGGGGCCGGTCTGGCCCGATAGTTTGGGTCGTGCTGGGCCTATATATTTCGGCCCGGCGGCTCGGCACGGCCCAGCCCGTAACGGGCCTGGACCGTGTCGAGTCGAGGATAGGCCGGCGGCTCCGCACAGCAGCGGGCCGTGCCGACCGGGCCAGGGCGGCCCAGACCCCAAGCCCCAAGGCAAAATTGCCTTGGGCTTGGGGTCTAAGCTCCTGGGGAGCCCTTATCCCCAGGAGCTCTTCTCCTAAGGTCTGCACCGCTACACCTTTGGAGGGGGTTTTGGCCCTTCTCCCTAGGAGCTCCTCTTCTCAAGGTCTGCATTGGCAGGCCTTTGGAGGGGGGTTTTTGGTCCATCGGGTCAAACAAGTTGGTCCGATGGATCGAAAGCCCACTAAATTAATATTTTAAAAAATTAAAGTAATAAAAATAATAATAATTTATAATTTTTTTAAAAAATTAAAATATTTATAAATTTGAAAATTTTCAATCACAATATAGATTTAAATAGAAATACTTAATTGACCATAATTTAAAATTTTATGTTTTTTAAAAAATAAAAGTAAAAATTTTAAGGGGTCGACACGAAGCTTGGCACTGCCGGGACCTTTCGGGCCTGGGGGTCGTGCTGGGCCGGATGGTTGATTGTGACAGGCCCGGCACGGCACAACTCGGATGTGAATCCTGGCTGGGCCCCGTTTCGGCCCGAGTAATGTGGGCCGTGCCGGCCTAGCACGGCCTACATTACACCCCTAACAGGAAGGACCTCTGGAGGTCGTCGGAGGTGGGCCGCGGCGACGGGGAGCCCTGCTATCGCCGGCCAAGATCTAGAAATCCCTGGTGTAGCCTGGCTGAGGAAAGAAGGAGCACGGTGGTGCTGGCGGCCATCGAGGGTGACTTGCCGGACTATAGGAAGCTTGTTGGCGTCGGCTGCCGACGGTGGGGCCCCTCCAGAACACCTCGGGGGCAAGAACTGGAGAGAGAGGAATAGAGTTGAGGGAGAGATGAAGGTGTTGCCTTTGTCGGTGCTCCGACGGTTGGGGCTGGTGGCTAAAGGCTCGGGGCGCCGGCAGGATGCTGTGGAGCGGAAGGGTGCGGCTGTAGGGCTTAGGGTTACGATATAGTCAATTAGGGTTGATGAAAACCCTAATACAATATATATAGTTTGGATACAATTGCTAATAAGTCCCTCTTTTGATTGAATTTGAAACTAAGCCCTTGCTAGGAGGTATATTTCGCAAAGGATCCTCTTCTTTCCAGATATCGCGGAAATCTTTACATAAAATATAGGGACTTTTGCGAAATTTTCAAATTTCCAATTTTGGTGAATTTTCGAAATTCACTCCATTTTCGGCTGTTGCCACGCCGAATCCGAAAATGGACTTCACGACTTCCGGCACAGTCAAACCTTTCAAGTGGTGAAGTTTTGTTGGATTTCGTTTTCGTTTCGTGAAGTTAGCCATTCTCTCTTCGGAATCACCAAAATTTAAATAAAATTCAGTTTTCAAATTCCTTAATTCAAAAATCAATTTCATTAATTTTTGAATTTTGCCCGTTTCTACATGATTAGATGTATGCAATTTCCAAATTCCTTAATTCAAAAATCAATTTCATTAATTTTTGAATTTTGTCGGTTTCTACATGATTAGATGTGTGCAGTCCAAAGGATGTGCCGAACAAGATGTTCATACATTTAAATAGGCAAAGTTTACATTTTGCCCTTGATTAGATGTATGCAACCCTCAGATGGCATATTGGTATTGATAGGATACAAACTTCATGTCAAGCAGTCATAGAGAAGAAATTTTCTTCTAATTGATACTAGCCCCCTATTTAGGGGTAAGTATAAGAATTAGTATTTTAATTTATGCAGAGTACCTTATTCCAATATATGCGCCCTACCTAGGTAAGGGTCTTTGATGCACCCTTCATTTGTTTCTGACATTCGTTTCTTGTTATTACCTCTATGTTACAACTGAAAACAACATTTTTAATATATATTATTGAAGGCACTCGCGCTTTATGGCGGGCCGATTTCGTAGAAGCAATAAATAAAAGAAGCTAAAGAACGAATAAATAGTAAAAGAATAAGAAACAAAAAAGGAAAAACTTAAGAATAAAAAGAAAATTAAAGTAGAAGAAGCTGAAGAAGTAGCAGTAGTTGCCGCAGTAAAAGCATAAGAATAAAAGTATAAGGACTAAAAAAAGAATAAAGATAAAATAATAAGAATAATAAATTATATTTATAGTAGTGGTAAAAACATAAGAAGAATAAAAGAATAAGCTAAGAGTCCATTTGGTTCATGTTATGTAGCATTGCTTATTATCTCAACATAATTAGTAATCTGACATATGTGATTCAGATTACTACTAATGCTGCATTACTCTTTTTGGCTAAGTGCAGTAATGTAAAGTTGGATTACTACGTATGTAAGATTATTTTGTTTGGTTCATCTTATATATTTTGGTAATCATAATAATAAAGTTTATACTACTCCACAAATACCTTATAGGCTTATACACATTTATTTAAAATTTGAATATAAACTTTAAATTTATGTTTTGAATTTAAATTTTAAGTTTGAATTTTTAAATTCAAATTCTTGTTTTCAGTTTAAACTTTGATTTCAAATTTTTATTTTTAATTCAAGCTTCAAATTTCAATTCAAAAATTGAATTCAAAATTTAAAATTTAAATTCAGATATTTAATTTAAATTTAGATTTTAAATTCAAAATTTAAAATTTATAGTCCAATTTTTAATTCAAGGTTCAAATTCAAATTTTGATTGTGAATTCAAAATTTACATCCAAATTCTACTTTTGGATCATTCAAATTTAGTTTTTGGATTAAAATTTTAAATTCAAATTTAATATTTGCATAATTCAACTTTTAAATTCAAATTCATTCAAATTCACAATTTGACATCAAATTGTGAATTCATATTTCATTTTGAGTTTAGATTTTTTAGTTCAAATTTTAATTCAAATTCAAATATTCAATTCAAAGTCAAAATTTTAATTCAAATTTCAAATTAAATTTAAATTTAAACTTAAATTTGAAGCTCAAATTTATATTTAAATTTGAATTAATTGAACTCAAATTAAAAAATTTAAAATTTGAATTCAAACTTAAATATTTTAATTGATAATGAGAATAAGAAATTTAAACTTATTTTAGATTTAAGTTTTGTCAATTCGGTGTGCTGAGGGGTAATCTTATAATTTTGTATTAGTTGCAGCATAACTTGTAGTCGGTAATTTAAGATACTCACCCCCCTCTCTGGTAATATTTTGGGGGTTATCTTGCGCCATTACTACTGCAACCGTATTACTTGCCGAATGAACCAAATAGAGAAATCTGAAAAAAATCCTGTAGGATACCCTGTAATCTTGACAGGATACGCAAACTAACCAGGCCCTAAAGAAGAAGAACTGGTATGAGCAACAATAGCAATAAAGTCATTAGAAGAAAAATGGCATAACAAAAGCAACAATGACAGAAGAAGAAAATGAGTATACTACTAGAGCAAAAGGTGTATTTGCTGCCTCATTTTAATGTCCATCCGCCACTGCCATTTTTCAGATGACTGTAGAAAGAGAGAAAGGGGGAAAGCCTCCTGAGTGGGAGAAGTTTTTATGAACATAGTGATTGATAGATATGTGAGAGTAAGAGAGGAGAGAGAGGAAATCCAAAAACCGTTGCATGGTGGGAGAGGGAGAAAGAGAGAAAAAAGAAGCGGGCAAATCCAACGATCAGCAGGTTCCGTGCTCCCGCGACGGAATGTGACGGCGGCAGGTCAGAGTGACAAAATATGCCATGGAATCGGCGGGTTCGAAATTGTTTTGTGCATAAATACATCCTATACGCAAATTTTCGAAACCATATTATATAAATTTAAGGGGCAATTGCTTATATACCCCTGAAAAGTTTCCGACTTTCCGATTTACCCTTCTTAAGGCTAATATTGAAAATACCCTCTTTACGTTCCAATCTATTTCTAATATACCCCTAGAGTTAAAATCTATTAATTAATTCTGTTAACTCTGTAAAATTACTATTTTGCCCTTTCAAATATATCCTTCCACCATTACTGACTTTCTTATTTGCCCTTTAAGTCAGGGGCATAAAAAGTATTTTGACTTTTGGTCTTTTCCAATATACCCCTCTACCGTCACCAACATTTCTTATTTGCCCTTAAGTTAAGGGCAAAATTGGCATTTTAATTTTTTTTAACTGTGGTAGATGTTTAACTCACGTGTAACCCAAGTTAACTTAACAGGAGATAACTGCGGGGGTATTTTGCAATAACGGTGGAACATATGAGGGGTATTTTAGAAAGAAAAAAAAAGTAGGGGTAAATCGGATATTTTCAAACGTATGAGGGGTATATAGGCAATTATCCCTAAATTTAAACTCTATAATTTTTTGCATATAGACTTTTTATATAGCGTAGATTGCATCTATCTGATTATATTTTAATTTTATGATATTAATCTTCAAAAAATAAGTTTAGTGCATACGATGCACAAATAAATTGAGTGCTAGCAATAATTTGTTATAGTTGAGAAATAAAAGATAGAGTGGTGGAGGAGAAATATTTTGTGCACTGGGCCTAAAAGTAAATTTTATACACTGCATTTTTAAAATCTCATTATAAAAATTTAAATTATGTAATTTTTTATACATAGTTTTTTTTTAATATGGTTTGGATTGCATGTATTGAATTAAAATTTTATTTTATAATATCTATTACTTAAAAAGTAGGTTGTACAACAAAAGATGCGAAAGAGATTGACGAAAAATGTGAGTGTCACGCCCCGAGACCCGTTACCAATTTGGTTCGGTTCGGGCGCGTCGAACAGACGCCGAACGGACAGGACCTCCCCTGTCCGCCCAAGGCTCAAGCGACGAGATCATGTACAACAAGTTCCCAGGAAACACTTGGATACATACACGATCACATAACAATAGCGAGAGCACAACAAGTGCTAAACAATCGAGAGCAAGCATCACAAGTAAGATACATACAAGTGAATAAAAGAGAGATGCTAAGCTATTACATTCATTCAACCTTTTTAATACAACTTGATTACACCTAACTTCCAAAACATGAACATAAGGTTTACATTTTCCAAAATAGCCTCACACCTATACATCATCTACTCTCGAATATATATATGGTAGTCTAATGCAAAAAGGAGGCTTCTACCAGCACTAGGGCGCTAATCCCTTACCACGATCCTCAACTGGAGTACTCGAACTCAGACCTGCAACAAGGTGGGGTGAGAACTATTGTTCATAGTTCCCAGTGAGTTCGGCCGCCGACTCCGCCGATCTCCCTACTAGGTCTAAGCAGGTATAGGAAGAGGAAAAGATAGATAGATATGCGTAATTGAAAGCATCAACGATAATAAAGCAGGTATGAATGTGAATATCTAACTATGCCTCAATCCGACATAATGAATGCATGTAACTAATAGTAAGGCCAGCTACCATACTACTATGTTCAACAATAATGTTTTTCATCAACTTACCCAATCGTTCGGCTAAACCGAAAACTCATTCTCAATCTCACGTTTTTGAGTCTCATAGGGGAGAAGCCTTGCTGAACGATCCCCCGAGACCGCCTGCGGACAGCTCGCTGACTGTCCAGGTATTTCTATTGACTGCCCTTCAAGTGTCAAATACTCCGGAGTGCGCAGCCTGTAGGGAGCGACCACTACAAGCGTAGACAGGCTATGTGAGCACGATCCAATCTTTGTGAACCGGGAATACCCTACCAACTACGGAATCATCAACATAGAATCCATAGGTTTCTATACTCATCAATCTAGTGTTTCAGCTACACTAAGGTTCTCATATGCCACCCGTCATAGGTTTACATTAACGAGATGCCACTCGTCATCAATTTAAGTGTCCTTGATACACTGCTTGTACACTATCACTAGGCTATTATTTACCTAGGTTCCAATTCATCATACAGCATCACATATAGGGTTTTAAGCTATATCACATAGTTCTCATGTATACTAGGATCAAAGGCTAAATCAACTAAGTTACATTACCACTAGCATGCAAGTGTAAGCAACAAACAATAACCATCTAGCACCTATATGTATCATGCTCAATATGCAAACTTGATCAATAATAAACTCAGACATAGGGAGCAGCTTAACTGCTTCGGGATGGTCACCACCCATTTGTAGGCGATGCTACAACTCTAGGAATGGAACTCGTCACGCCACTTCGGCTCCTATAGTAGAAACGAAGCCAATACGTTCTTCGCTTGGCAATATCTCTTCACCAACTCGACGAATCGACGAACCGTCTTCGCCGACGCGTTTAGATACCTAGCAATTAGGTTTACGACCAATCAATTGAGATCAAAACCCATTATTTCTCAACTACCCATTTTGGTGCCCTAGGTTTGCAATTAGTGCAAACTACACCAACAAAACCCTAGATCCATGCTAGGATCAACTATTAAGCACCATTAGGTTCCAACAAAATCGATTTTAAAGTATAAAAGCTAAACCCTAGAAATCCACCATTGTAGGGTTTAGAGCTTACCTCCAAAAGCTTGCTCCACTTGAGAAAGAGATGAAGAAGATGACCCTCTTCTTCTATGTCTCCTTCTCCTTCTTCTTCTTCTTCTTCTCCTTCTTTTCTTCTAGAGAGAGAGAGGGAGAGAAAATATAACTGTGGGAGAGGGGAAATGAGAAAAGAGAGAGGGGAAATACTATATAACCCCTCATCTCATGCTATAATTGCTGAAAGACCCCTCAACTTTGCAACCATGAAGCAGCCATCCTTGGGCATGTCGGGCTACGGGGACTGGTCCCTCAAAGGGAGGACCGGTCCCCGAGAGCAATCCTCGCGCACAAGCTCACGGGAACCGGTCCCCTCCCAGAGAGACCGGTCCCCGAGAGCAACTTCCCGAAAACATGCTTACGGGGACTGGTCCCCTCTGGGAAGGGACCGGTCCCCGAGAGCACAAAAATCTGCACTTGAGCATATTCACTTCATTGCTCTCGCGGGTCTGTCCCAATGCACTTTTTGCATTTCCTCAGCATCCGAACTTTCTGAACCTTACCAACTCGACAACAAGTCGAATCTAAACGAAGTCCAACTCTCGGATTTCGAGAATTCACTTCCTTACAGTGAGAGAGCAAGAGATCGAGCGTGCGCGCGCGCGCGCGCGCGAGAGAGAGAGAGAGAGAGAGAGAGAGAGAGAGAGAGAGAAAAAAGGGGGCTTCATACCCTCCCTCCCCACCGTGCCCCAAATGGCCATGTGAACATGGTGGCGCCACGTATGATTCCAAACTCCCCACCCTGTGCCCCAAATGGCCATGTGAACATGGTGGTGCCATGTATGCCGCCACGTATGATTCCAAACTACACTTTCATAATATGTAATAGATTTTTTAAGGAAGCTTCAGGTTATGACTCTTTTATCTTTAAAATTTAATGGAGTGAATTCATTATATTTTATTGAGTTACATCAATTGTTTCTCTCACGTAAGTGCTTCTTCCCATTTTAGCATTATCTTAGTGTGGTTTGTGCAGAAAAGGAAGAATGACATCTTTTTTTATTCCCATATAAGCTGTTTGTTGTTTGTTCGTTGTCTGTAATTGTACTGTTATGGCTTATTGGTTATGGACCTGTCACAGAAGGCATCATTCTATACTTCTTTTATATGGTCTTATTTCTGTTTTACTTGATGATGTTTACACTTTACACAACATAGCTTGTTTCTTTTGCTTGGCTGATCCCCACTCTTTGTATATTCATTGCCAGGATTCTTCCTGAAAATATAGCGAATATTTTGTCTAATCCTGAGAGGAAAGAAAGGGTTCTTTTGAGTTCTGATGCGTCAGATGTGCTTAGAGATGCTTTTAGTTTAACAGAAGCAACAATGAATCATCAGTATGAGGTATTTTCCTTGATCCTCAGAACTTTGTTTTGTTATGCTTTTATACAACTAATAAATAATTTGTTATTACAATCACAATTCAATTCTAGGTTTTAAAAACTGGCTGATTTATTTTGTATAATATGTGTTAGACTTTCTGGTCAGGGGTGCTCTAGCTGTACTTTCCTCTGTGAGTATATAGAATGTGTTGCACTATCAATCATGCTTAGGGGCCTCAACGAACATTTACTTGTACACTAACATCATCTTACAGAAATTCGAAGACCAGACCTAGATTTGAATTTTTAATTTTTATGTTGTAAATATGTGCAAAGAGGTTTATAGATGATAAAGGCCCTACATATATATATATTTTCCGTACTTGTGTTATCTTCATTTTTTTTTCCTTTGTAGTATACTTCTTAATAAGAGAGCTAGGTATTTTGAAAGAAATTACTGAATATTGTGTATTTTTTCGTTCCAAATGAGTTCTTATATTTATATGTTTAAGGAAAGGTAACTTGCTCTAATATGCATATATGTTATAACATTGACAACCACCTGCCGATCCCTCTTCACCTAATTGCACTGTCTAAAAGAGTATCACTATTTTTTGGTATAATGTAGGATCAACATCTATCAAGGTTGTCTCAGTGGTGAGGGATCCCTAGCTGGAGGGATCCCCTAATTACGTAGGCAAACCCAAACTTTTAGGTGGGTTGCTTAATGATCTAGGCTGTCATTTAAACAACCTTTTTTTTCTGAAAAATAATTTGCAAAATGATTGAAAGAAAACTGTCTTAATAGCCCAATATAAGAACTTCATATAATGTAGTCCACCTTTAATATTATTATTACTACTTTACTGTCCACCTTTAATATTTTATTACTATACTATTTGTTCATTAATTCTTCATGAAAATATTGGAAATCAGCAGTAAAAGTGAAAAAAAGAGGAGAAAACATAAGATAGGTGTGAATTCTATGTTACAACAGAAGGTCCAATTTCATGTTTCACATAAAATTTTCGAAAGAGATATCACATCATTGTTTTGTTTAATTGTCATCGATCATATTCTTTTGTGTTATTATCACATAACCTTTGTTCTTTGAGGTATCGTTTGGTTCGGGGATAAGGAAAAAGTGGCTATTCCAGGGATAAGTATAAATTGAGGTATAAGCGGGGATTAGATCAATTTTGCGTTTGGATGAAAATTGGGTTATTCCTGGGAATAAAAAAATTGCGTTTGGTTAGGTAAGATGGAATAAGAAAGATAATGGGTTTTGTAAATAAAAATAATGATATTATCCACTTATTATATTTGAATTTGAATTTTTAAATTTTTAAATTTATATTTCTAAATTTAAAATTTTAACTTTGAAATTTAAAATCTCAAATTTTAAATTCAAAATTTTAAATTTTAAATTTCAAACTTTAAATTTAAGATCATATTTAAATTTAAAAAAAATAAAATATAAAATTTTAAATTTAAATTTTAAACTTTAATTTTGAGAGTATAAATTATNTCTTATCACGATAAGGTTACGAATTAAAGTTTGAATTAATTTTAATATTTAATTTAATTTGATTTAATATATTTATATTATACAATATATAATATTATGTAATAAAAATAATATTTTAATAATTAACATGATATAATTATGTATAATAAATATAAATTTATAAACCAAAATGGTGGAATAGCAAATCCCTTGCTATTCCGGGATAACCGGGAATAGCAAGGTTTGACCGGGATAAAATATCCCGGCCAAATTTCACCCCGTTTGGCGGAATAGCGGGAATAACTTTCGTTATCCCCGCTTATCCTGCGATCCAAACGGGGCCTGAAAGTAGAACTAAGTATATTGTTTACTTTAATAAATATTTGAACTTGATGTGAAAATCTTAATGAATTGCCTAAGAAGTGCCTAGGCGACTATCAAAGTGGGGTAGGGGGTGCTTAGGAGGCTACCTATTGTTTTTGGTACCTAGATTATCCAAATGTTCTTAATCAATGTTTGCCGCTGCCTGGACAACCCTCTTATGTAAAGGTGTCCATGTGGGCTTAGAGTTAAGGTGATACTTTGATAATTATTGTAATTTTGATATTAGATGAACACTCCAATATATGAAAAATACTCATTTAGCAGGAGGGTCCTTTTGTTAAGAAAACTTGTTAAATTCAGTAGTTGGAAACCTGTGATTTCATAAGTATTTCATTTATGAGCATCCTTGCTCAAATTGTGTTGTTGGAATCTACTTACTTCCTAATCCACAATACATATGAAATACTCCACAAGGATTTAAGTGCCGTGACACGTGGTCGTGCTGGAAACTTGCCGGCACGGTACGGCACGGTGCGTGCCGAGCCGTGCTTATGTGTGCCGGTTAAAAAAATTCTTGTGTGCCGACACATAATAGCATGAAATATTTATTTTCTTTAGCAACAAAATATTCTAACTATTTATTATGTCTTTTTATCACATCCTTTGAACTTTATTAAGGAAATTACTTACTAATTTAAAGAATAGAGGGTTTTGAGCTGTGCCATCGGCATGGGGTTTGTATCGTGCTGGTATCTTGTTGGCACGGTACGGCATGATAGATACGGCCCGTACCGACGGACACTTAAAACCTCGCTCCTACGTTAGTCATGCTCATATAAATAATAGACACCCTCTCCTGAGGGCAAATCTATTTCTAAGGTGTGTTATTTTATCTGATGGTCTTCCATCACTAGGAACGCTAACGTAGAATCATACTTGATTGATGGTCTACTTTTTCTCACGATTGTAGCAAAGGCCCTAATTACACCTGTCCTTTATCATGGCACCAGTCAGCTTCTAAACTTCTGTATTTGGAGGATTATGCTGCAATTTTTTTCCTTTACATAAAAATATATAGGGCTTTTGAAACTTTTCTTTGGACGCATTGGTCTTGCACAAACCCTAGATCAATCTGGCTAGTCTCTTTGCCATTAGCTAATCTTTATGCATTCTAGTGGATCGCCTTTCGTGACCATTCAGTTTATATGTTTCTATGACTCTTAAACTCTACTTGATACTCTTTCGCAAAACTAATATGCAAAATATTTTGAAGAGCAGTGTGCAAATGAACACATTGGGATAGACCAAATCTGAACTTTAGGATTCATGTGATTATTCTCAACTTCAGGATTCATGTGAGTATAGCTAGAGGACTGTTAGGCAATTTGGTTCTTGTTCAACTGAACCATGGATTGCTTCTTTATTAATATGAAAGAATGCGAACAGATTTCTTGCTTTCCTTTTCCCTTTAATGAGTTTAATCTATTTTAGTAGTTAAAGAACTGCTTCTGCTTGAAAAATCCAGCTCAAGAGATCGTAGATGGAAAGGTGGGAAAATTTAGTCGCTCGATCATGTTGCGGTTTCTCTAGGTCAACGCAGATCTACATGTTAGCAAAAACCATCTCTTGGCAGCTCATACTGATGAAGCTATATGCATTAATCCAGGAGGCATATCATCAAGTATGGTGGATCAAATAAGTGCTATCGGATTTCACTACAGGCAGGCCTGCTTTCGTTCATAGTTCTTAGGAATTAGGATGCTGAAACTGTGATAGAAATATCTTCATTATTGGAGAATAGAACAAGCGAGGTAAAAACCCTAATATTTCTTTCTTACTAAAATTAATTGATGAAAACAAAAGGAAGGCTTGGCCACTTGTTTTTAACTTATAAGTATTTAGAAACCCTAGTATGAATAGGAATTCTAATATAAAACAAATCAAAGTAATTAATTGATAATAATTCCTTAAATAAAAAGAAATTAAAATTAGAACCATAATTCTAATATAAGCTTTCTTGTATGTAAAGTACAACTATATCTGATGCAGAATAGAAATTTTTACAGGTTAGAATTTTTAAAATGCAAAGACATCTTTTTTTTTTCTTTTTTCTTTTAACCATATTACAGTCTTTCTTTTATAAAATACAAAAAATAATTTTAAAATTATTTTAAAAAATTATTTTTTAATTAATTTTTTCAAAAAATTAGTAGATCTATCAAAAAAATTAAGCGATAAATTATATGACAAATAAATTAAATAAATTTAAGTATCAATTAATTTAATTTAACTTTTAATTTTATCAGTATTTTCAATCTTCTAACGCAAAAATAAAATTTTATGTTTGATGTGTCTTAAAATTTATTTATTGAGTTCGATTTTGTTTCCCTAATTTGGCAAAAGTTTCGCGGTACTACAAATTTTGATAAAATAATTTGTGAAGAAAAAATGAATGTCTGTGGTGAAAGCGGAGGGATTGGATATGTAAATTAAAAATTTGCTCTATATTGATAAACAAAAAAAAATAAATTATAACTTTTTTGACTTGCCTAATAAATAGATCTTCGATTTGCAATATTTTTTGGGGTTGTTGTCACGCCCGGGCGCAGCGGAAGCCCGCCCGACGCGTGCACAGACCCGCCGTGTATACCAAACCTCCCGACATACACAAGGCAAGAATAAAATCCTAATAAGGCTATCAGAGCGAGTAACATAAAACCACTAATAGTCTAATACAAAGACATCCACAAGATATACAACTGAATCCAAAAGTCTAATATATCTCTCAATCAAATACATAATACATCTTTCCACAAATACAAAAAAAAAGATGATATCGGATCCATCTAAAATAACTCCGTAGTGGCTCTAGTTGGGGCTTTTAGTGTAATAGTTCTCTTCTAAAATTATATTTTAAAAATAAATCTGTTAAAATATTATTTGTAGATATAGTCCTATAAAAGCGGTGAATGGTTTACCGCTAGGGGTGGAAACGAGCCGAGCTCGAGCGAGCTTACCTCGGCTCAAATTCGGCTTGAAATTAATTTCGAGCCTAAATTTAAGCTCAAGCTTGGATTGAAATTAATTCGAGCCAAGCTCGAACGAGCCTAATTTCAAGTCTAGCGAGCTCGAGCCCTAAACGAGCCGCTTGAAATTCTCAACATTATACGTTAATTTGTATAGAACATTATCTATAATTTGATACAAAAATATGTCTAATAGTTCAAAGTACAAAATAATTATATGAAATATAGTATTATAATATGAAAAAAAATAATTTATGAGTTGAATATCTAATTTTTCAGCCTCACATATCTTTTCTTCCGTCTTCAATCTCTATATTATTCATTTTCATTTATGCAGTCAAAAATAAATAAATTATATAGATAAATATTGGATTAAACTATCCAATCATATATAACAAAAATTAAAATTTTATATGAATAATAATTTTTTACTTTAAAAATATTCTGTATATTTTCTCAAGCATACAATTAATAGCAAGTTAGGCAACGGCAGGCATATGCTGTTACTTGGTAACTTGGAGAGCTTCCGGCTTGGCCGCTTAGGGTGAGAGACAAAAAAGAGAAAGAGAAAAATATATTGAAAATTTAGAGTTCTGTGAAAGAAAGAAAGGAAGGAAAAATGTATAAATTTAGTAAAATTTTGCTCTTTTATTTGTCTATTGGGTTTATTTTTATGGGCCAACAATATTTGCCCAATTTTAACTAAACTCAGATTATTCACTCAGCCTATATATAATTAAAATATATTATATTTATATATTTTTTAATATATATATATATAGTGTAGAAGTACTATGCTATCGAAAATATAGAGGATTTGATGTTTTCGAATTTTTGACCTTTTGATTAAGAATTGTATGGTTGGGATGATTGTGGTCCCCGCTAGGATTAAATAATATCCCTAGGATTGAGTGGTCCCTACAAGAGTATTAATTCAAAAAAATGATTAAAGGGGTTGATCTAAGAATCAAAAAATCGAAAGCACCATATCCTCTATATTTTCGATAGCATAGTAGCTCTACTATATATATATTCGAGCTTTTCGAGCTTTTCGAGCCTAATTCGAACGAGCCGAGTAATACTCAAGCTCGGCTTGAAATAAATTTCGAGCCTTTTTTTTTGTTCAAGCTCGGCTCATTTAATTTCGAGTCAAGCTCGAGCGAGCCAAATATCGAATCGAACGCGAGCCGGCTCGCTCATTTGCCGGCCCTACTATGTGGTTTTATTTTTTTCTTAATGAAATATTAAACTACAGTGTACTAAAGTGAGAAAGTACGAAACCACAGGGTACTAACTTAATACACTTTAAACCACAGGGTACTAAAGTGAGAAAATGCGAAACCACAGAGTACTAATTTGATACACTTTAAACCACATGGTACTAAAGTGAAAAAGAGTGAAACCATAAGAGGGGTATTTGAAGTTTTTCCTATAAGAAATTGTCCAACCATGCAAATATAGATCTCTTCTTTCTGACAATTGCATAAAAAATCCACTAATTTTGGGTTTTTGCAAAAGTGGGCCACATTTTTCATTTTTGCAGATTCGGTCTGATTTTTCAGCAAACTGACCAAAATGCCCTTGTACCTTTTTCTCTCTCCTCTTTTTTTTTGTCGTTCTTTTTTCCTTTCTCTTCCCAAAGAGAGGCGAGGCGGAAACGTCACCCCCTTTTTGGTCGGAGGATTCGGGTCGAGGCAGGGGAGAGGGGCTCGTTGCCGGCAACGTCGCCGGAGCGGGCGAGGGCGACGTCGCCGGGGGAGGGGGTGACGTTTCCACCTCGCCGCTCTTTGGGAAGAGAAAGGGAAAAAGAACGACAAAAAAAAAAAGGAGAGAGAAAAAGATACAAGGGCATTTTGGTCAGTTTGCTGAAAAATCAGACCGAATCTGCAAAAACGAAAAAGGTGGCCCACTTTTATAAAAAACCCAAAATTAGTGGATTTTTTATGCAAATTGGCCCCTTTTTTTTCTATTTTTGGTATTGTTGGATTTTTTTTTCTGTTTGTATGCATCTGTATTATTAGCAGTGCATGACAAAATGATTTTTTCTAATTTCCAGTATAACAAACCTATTAGTAGTTTAGTACAAGTGCACTGTCACTGTTCAAGAGACTAAGTACCAATAGAGATCAGTGTCTATGGTACATCCTTTTTTGCTTTTATTTGGGCAAAAAAAACACAACAAGTACCATCAACCATCAACCATGCACAATAATTGCAGGGACCATTTCCTGCCTCTGAAAATTCTTATAATATAAATAGGGTAAACTTCAAATACCACCCCTGTAGTTTCACAGTTTCTCATTTTAGTACTTTATAATTTAAAGTGTATTAAATTAGTGTCATGTGATTTTATTTTTATCTTTTCGTCAGCTTTTTCGTTAATATTTCGTTAAATTATATACAAAAAAACTTTAGATACCCTACCTAGGCTTATTGAATATTTTACTTTACTACCTTCTAGTTTTAACTTTGTCACTGATTTAACAAAAAAATTAGTGGCCAATAATAAAAAAATAAAAATAAAATTACAGGACACTAAATTAATACACTTTAAATTATAGAATACTAAAGTTAGAAAGTGTGAAATCATAGGATGATGTTTAAAGGTTTTTCATAATAATAATAATAATAATAATAATAATAATAGCAATGTTAATGTTACATACATGGTTACGTGTACACAAAGGGGCCACGATTGAAAGGGCAAACAATTGGTACAAATTGGATGAGATCCCCTCGACTATAGAAGGGTTTAAAAGTGGCCCCTCGAGCTTTTTGGAATTGAATCATTATAGTTAGTTTAGTTCCTCCTAAAAAAAATTATAGTATATTTTGTTGGAAATCCATTAGCTTTTATTAGTTAATAAGTGATTAAAATTATTAAATTTGGTGAAATTTACAATTTTATATTAAAAGTTTATTGGATCCCAATCAGAAAACTCAAAGTTGAGGGGCCTATTTCAAAGTAGCCTATTGTTGAGTTTGAGTTGATGAATAATAATTAGAAGTAATAAATCAAATCCATCACCGCTAAATTTGTATCACTTAATAATATTTTTCTAATTAAAATATCGTAAATTAAGTTTTATCATTTGTATTTTTTTATAAAACTAATTTGTAAAGTTCGGGTAGCTACGTGCAATTAAGCATTATTTACAAATTGAAATGATGGTTGTGTTAATCAAGGTAAATTTACCATTCTACCCTCCATAATTAAAAAACAGGCTAACACTTTGGTACACTTTTGTGGCAGTGTGGTAATAAAAAGCAACTTCATTATAAAAATCACAAATTGCACCTTATGAAAATTACAAATTGCAGTTTGTTTATGTACACTCATTATTTTAAGTATTTTAAAAGGTCACCCAAACATATAAATATTAGAAGGGTGAAAATGTATGGAGACCCCCTCAACTGTAGGCCANCTCGAGCGAGCAAAATATCGAGTCGAACGTGAGCCGGCTCGCTCATTTGCCAGCCCTATTTACCGCTTTCAAGAGCGGTGAACCATTCATCGCTTTCTTTCTTTTTCTTCCTTTTTATTATAATTCTATGATAGTAAAAGCGGCGGTGAATGGTTCACCGCTTTTATTATTTTTCTACTTCTAAATAGAAGTTATGAATGCGGTGAATCATTCACCGCATTTAAAGGTCTATTTTTATAATTATTTTTTTAAGAAAACTATTTTTATAATTATAAAAATCGATAGGATTAGTTATAAAAAAAATTTGCTCTAGTTAGTCGCTAACCCCTTGCCACGATCCCTAGCCTCTCCCGCCGCGGAAGGCTCTGAAACAAAAACCAACAATAAATGGGGGTGAGAACTATTAAATAATAGTTCCCAGTGGGTAAGCCACCGAGAGTGGCGAAATACACCACTAGGTCAACTGAGGCATGCTATAAGGTGATAAGTAAGCAACAAGAGAAAAGCAAGTAATTTAAACACTTTAATTAACAAGTCATGCCTCTACCAAAGATTAACTATCATATACGAGATGTTCTAATCTCACATGTTCAACTATATGCCAATGCCGGTTTACATGCATGTTCATCATTTCCATAATGCTACAAAGAGTAAGTATGCTTTTCATTGCTATTTTTTCCATGCATCTATACCAATCAACATAGATGTAGATATACTACCACTAGAATGTTGATGCCATGAACGACTAACATAAGGTCCAAACAATATGCACTATCATGCATGTCCATAAGTCCAACTAATATGCACTATCTAGTAGTAGTTTCCACATTATACTTTAGGTATCATTGTTCAATCTCGTCATGGACCTACACGTGTGTAGTCCGGCTTGCTCTGTGTCTAATGGCCCAGTAGTAGTCAACATTCCCACTCTAGGAATGAGCCTTCCCCACGACATCCCATTTCGGTGCCTAATCCCGCACGGACGAGCTTGTGTCGCGTAGGCTATCTTCGGAGTGCCGCCTTGTGGGGAGTGACCCTCACAAGCATGTGCGAATGAGCACAATGGCAAGCAAGCATGATCAATAGTATCCAACCCTCGGTCATCAATATCATGTCTAAAACATGAAATAAGCACCAACGACCCAAAGGCCCAATATAGTATCACATTGCCAAGGTTTAGTCATTTGCTAAATCAAGTGTCACTACATGACGTTCATGTTTACTATGTCAAGCATAAATCATTAGTCCATAAGCATGTAAAAGCTTGTCGTTTTACTAAATGTAACATGATTTCCAACATAGTATAAAGATGCCATTTCCACTAGCCTAGAGGGTCCTTTTCTAATGCCATATGCGAAAGAGTCACGAGAGATTTACCAATTTATATCATATGCCATGCACATGGTTTTCTACCGATGCCTCCACTATATGGAGTAAGTATCATGCAAATGACCTCATTCAATTAATGTTATATGCATTTGTCCCTCCTATCATATGCCCAAGGCATTAAAATCTCTCTCCTCATGTCTAATACATGGAACACAGTATCGATCCCTAGATCGAATGTAATGTCACGATGCCACATACTAGTTGTTCAACTAGGTTTAATGCACTAAGTTTAGCTTCATGTCGATCTTAACATGCACTATGTTGCAATGTCACATTTACCTTGTCTACAACAAGTTTAGTGTTATCATGCAAGTAATTGCTAAGTCCCATTGATTCCACAATCCAAATAGGGTTCACAAGATTGATCCTTTGTTTATCTCTAATATGCTTTCTATCATTGCATAATGAGAAAAGCAACAAATGACATGTAGAATGAAAGCCTACCTTATGCACCTTTACTATATAGAGTATAAATTTCTACATGCAACACATATATATTATGTACTCTAAAATTCCATCATGTCCTATTGAGCATGAGTACACATCCATCTAAGTCTAATAACCATAGAGAAGACATAGAGGAAGTTCACCCATTTCGGTAAAGTCAAACCCATCGGATACTCCTCGAACCCTTTCGTTCCTTCGAACGAAGTTGTCCACCAAGCTTCTATACGCTAAAAGAATTTCTAAGAGGGTTACAAGCTTCGAACGAACACCCCACAAACTCTACAAAATTCAACCCATAAATAGGTAGAAAATTACCTTATATGGTGAAGAACTCTTCCAAGATCCAAATGAAGGATAGGATACTTCAAATCCAACCTAAAAGAGAGTTCTACACTCATCAATTTAACCCCAAAGGCTACAAATCAAGAAACCCCAAATAAAACCTTAGTTTTCCAAAAATTAGGTTTTCATCTCAAAAATCCACCATAACACAAACTAAGGGAGAGATCAAAGCTACTAATTTCTCAACAAGCTCCAAACCAAGTTAGGAATGTGCTAGGGTTGAAGATCTTTCCTCATACAAGTTCCAAACACTAACTCCAAGGCTTCTCTAAGGTGGAAGAATCATCACCAAGCAAAAAGAAGCAAAAGGAGAGATCAAACCTCAAAATCCCAAGCAAAAGAGAGCGAAAATCAAGGAGAAGAAGAGGAGGAAGCTTACCACCTCCTCCTCTCTGGTTCCAGCACAAAAGCCCCCCAAAAGGGTGAGGGGTTATTTGAGAGATGTAACAATCCCAAAAAGAACCCTAAAAAACATGCAGTCTGCATCTGCACTGCGTACCGGTACGTGGGCTGGAGTACCGGTACCCCGCGACCGAACGCGCAAACCCGAGCCTCTGTCAAGCGGACAGATTGCAGTGTACCGGTACCCGCGCGATGCAGTACCGGTACCAGGCCCCAGTATCGGTACTCGAGCAATGAGTACCGGTACTATGCGTCGCAGAGCTCAAACCCGAGAGCACCCCTCTCGGTTAAGTGACGAGGTTCCGGTACCCCTCTTTGGTACCGGTACCCAGCACCCCAAAACCTGCAGTTTGAAGGTTTTGGTGCTAAGTACTCACCCTCGCTCCTCAAGACGCGAGTAATAGGTCAGAACGCCTTCAACGACCCTCAAGAATACTAGGGTATCTCAAAATACTAATCCAACACTGGAACCTTGCAATTTGCTAAAGTTCAGTGTGCTATAGTTGTAGGGTATCCAGAATTCTTCGGATATCCCAAAAAATAAAACAAAAAGAGAAAAAACAAAAAGAAAAAGAAAAAAGCAAAAATTTTTTTTTGCACAAGGCACGCATCACCGTGTCGCTCTGTCTTGTGCGGCACGGCTCGGCGTGCCGCGGCACGGAGGGGGGGTCTCGGAACCCCCCTGTACCGTGCCCCTTTCTTGGTGGCACGGTACGCAGTGCGGCACGGCTGGCACTTAAATCCTTGGTAGCTGTCCAAGTGTAGTGTCGCTAATTTGGTGCAAATACGTGCGATAAGGCTTTCAAACCTTTTGGCCCTAGATTCATCATCCTTATTTAGGAGCAAAGCAAGACAACCGATCAAACTCCGCCTCGTACTCCTCCACTGACATTGAGCCTTTCTTTAGATCGAGAAATTCTCTCAAGTTGTCGTAATTTGCTTTTTAAGAAGGCCATGCTGAATATCTCCCAAATAAATGCAGCAGGGTTGCCTCCATGGGTGTGTAGTTTACTCTTCTACCAATTATTGGCACTGCCCTGAAGCATGTAGATTCCAAACCTTCTCTTCGTTAGTCTAATTCCTGAAAGCTTTCTCCATCTCTTCAACCCAGAGTTCCGCCTCAGCTAGATTGGCGGTGCCCGAAAAAGGTAAGGGTGCAGCTTTCAAGAGGAGGCTGCTTTCTTAAACTCATTTATGCTCCTCTCACGAGCATGAGGACCAGCTTCGAAAGAAGTTGGAGGTGGCCGCTGTTGAAGTTGTTGTATTTGCACAAGCTCCATCACAGCTTGTAATATTATGCGACAGTGGGTTTCACAACACTAGCTTGTTGCATTTGGGGAACTGGTGCTGCAGGTTGAGATGAATATGCAGGTGGAGGTGGGGCCGAAGATGCCGCTATATGTTGGGATGGATTTGTCGGCGGAGGTAAATCTGTAGATTGAAAAGCGATTGGTGGATTTTGATTTGCGTTTTCAGACCTATCCATAGGTTGGTCCTCGGATTTTTTGTTGTTTAAGCGCATACGACGATATTGGCGAGTCATCTAACAAAATAAAAGAACTATGAAAACAAGTGTAAATATACAAAGTATCATAAAGAAATAAGCGCAGACATATCCTACTTTTGCCCATCTCATACGTTTTAAGGTTAATCCCTCAATTCTATAACTTATTACCCTAAAACCTTAAGCCTAGGGCTTTGATACCAAAATTTCTGTCACACTCCAATCCCAAGATGCTACAGACGCCGTATATCTATAATTATTGAATCACAAACAAGCAAGGCAACAAAATATGTAGATATCAAGCAAAATAGTCAATCACAAAATCAAATTAAATACTAATCAAATTTGAATCCACAACTAAATATATGGCTAAAAGTTTCACTTATACTGTGAGATCCCAAGTAGTCTTATATATAAGATATAATAGGGCTAAACTCTTAACCCAGCTTAGCATTTTGGGCGGTGTCTAGGCCCAAGAGGTTAAGAGAGTTAAGCATGTTAAGACGAGAGTAGTCCTAGGATGGGTGACTCCCTGGAAAGTGGGGGCGTCACAGTTAGTATCAGAGCTAATTACCAGTCTGAAGTGTGAGATGAGTCTCGGCTGAGCCAGGATTATATAGTGGGGAGAGTGAGGCTCTCATATTGTTGACCGTTGTGGGTGGAACGCAACTCACCACAAGGTCGGCTTAGGCTAGCGAAACGAGTCTCACGTTGCCCGGTACTTGTGAGTCTGAGCCTGACGAGGACGTCAGGGCTTAAGGGGGATGAGAATGTGAGACCCCAAGTAGTTCTATATATAAGATATAATAGGGATAAACTCTTAACCCGGCTTAAGTATTTTGGGTGGTGGCTAGACCCAAGAGGTTAAGAGAGTTAAGCGTGTTAGGACGAGAGTAGACCTAGGACAGGGTGACCCCCTGGGAAGTTGGGGCGTCACAATATCACAAGAGCGAGAATTTAAACCTAGCTATTACAACACTTGGAATATTCACATTTTGCATAATTTCTCCAATTTATACATTACATGAATTTCTCGAAATACAACTGCGCTTTCAATTACATTTTCATTTCCAAAATATATTTGCATTCTTTTAATTGTACGTAGGGCGACCTACACTTGGTGACCCAACTATCTAGGGCGCAACGCCAACGTCTCGGTCTGGTGCTGCTTCATTAATGGTTGGCTCTGCAAAAACAAGGGTGAGAACTAAAAGAAATTTCCAGTGGGTTTGACTGCCGACCTCGCATATTTTTCCACTAGATCTATCAAGGCATAAGTAGATAAACGAACAAGAAAGTAGTACAACAATTGCATTATGCAAAAACTGGAATAAACACTACTATGTCTTTGCAAAAGGAAGCTAGGTAAACAATAAATGCTATCATGCTCAAGATGCTTACCATTTTTACCTTTTAACCCAATCATATCGGCTCATGCGAAGTCAAGCCCAACTCCCTCCTCTAGATCGTCTATTAGGGAGATGATTGCTCAATCCAACGTAGACTGTTTACAGAGGAGGCATAATCGACTCGTCACCTGTCATATGATGCTACCACAAGACTTCACAGAGTAACCAAAGACATGATCTATTATACTCAGCTTACTTTTTTTTTTACCTCATGACCCAATCATACTGGCTTACCTGAAGGTCGAGCCCACTGACAATACTAGGGCCCATGGGGAGATAGCCGCTCAACCAATTTAGGGCCGTCTGTAGGGGAGATAACCGCTCGACCCATGTGTGACAACTCTGGAGCTCACTGCTTGTAATGTCGCGACCACCAACAAGCCAAACAGACAATGTGAGTATGATCCAGTCCTCTCATCTCGAGGACACCCTATTAACCAGGGTAACAACATACGGGAATCTACCAATCCTTAGCATGGTCCAGAGGATCTATTTTAATCCTTCGCATGCTTATCTCAAATCCTATGCAACTATGGCAACAACTAACTTGTACAATCATGACACACAATGTTCATGTTATCTGCTTGCACAATAGGATACCCAATCCATATTTCCATCACTAGGTTCATGTTTAGACTCGCAATGACATCTAATATTTTACTTTGTTTCCTATGTCCAAACAACTAGTCAAGATGCCACCAAGTTCATGTCACTAATGTTCCACAATATTGTCTAAGTTCACATTCTAGTTCATTGCATTTATAAGGTTTCCAATGTCCAACAACCCAATCCTCATGCGTCCAAGTATCGAGTTCTCAATCCAATTTGTCCAACCCTATTTTAGGAAGCATGCAAGGAAAATTGAAAGCTCAAACACAATAATAGGCTAATAGCCCTATATGCATAGAATTTTCATATATATATATATATATATATATATATATATATATATATATATATATATACATATTACCAAAATGGCAACATAGATATAGGAAGAAATCCAACTATTTCGGAGAGCACCACCCACCTCGGTTAATTGCCAATTGTTAGGATTTTCAAGCAATTTGATTTCCAACGCCAATTCGGCTCGATCCAAGCCTATCGAATGAAATTTGGCAAAATCTCCCAATTGAACGTCGTAACTTCGTCATAATCCAAATCAAAGTTGTCCTGAACTACCCTTCAATAAGAGATTTATGAGATCAATTTAGTTCCAAATCTCTTAGGAACAAAAGCCCCAAATCCAACCCCTAGGTTTCATGAACCTCAAGAACATCCAAAAAGCATAGTGAATCGTTTTTTCAATTAAACTAGTTTAGAATCATCTAGGGATCAACAATACATCAAATATAAAGGATTTAATTCAAACCCTAACTCAAATCATGAAATCTCACCTTGGCCACCTTGCTCTCCAAGCTTGATCCACCATTCGAGAGCTTTCTTCACCACCAAGTGAGAGGTGTTAGAGAGTAAGGGAAAAGGGTTTAGAGAGAAAGATGGGTTCTTTTTTTTTTCTCTTGTATGGGTAGATGACAAAAGAGAGAGTAGGTGAGATAGGTCTTATCCTTAAGCCCCAATACAATTGCAACTTAACCCTTCTTATTCAATGAAATTTTCACTCAACTCACAACTTTTGATTCTAAACTTCCTCCAATAGTCTCACACACCATTTTCTCCATACTATGCCGAGTTTAGCTAAAGTTCGGGGAAGTATACTGGAATTCAGTACACTATAGATACGCCCTTGTGCAGAACTGTATTACGTTGTTTTTTCTGTGTGAAATTCAATGTACTTGTTTTGTTTACGCCTTCGGCGGATAGGAAAAATTCTATTCGTTCGGCAGCCTGTGTACGTGCCCGACCCGACCAAAGTGGTGGTGCCGGGGCGTGACAAATACTCAACTAGGTTCACAAAATTTCGCAACAGCTCTAACCAAGCAAAATTAAATTTTAAACTAACTATACTATGTAATTTTATTAATAATAATTCAAAAACAAAAAAATCTTATCGTCTATGTCACGCCCCGAGTCCGCTACCAATTTGGTCTGGCCCCGGGCGCGTCGAACAGACGCCGAACGGACAGGACCTCCCCTGTCCGCCCAAGGCAACCAACAGATCATGTATAAGAATTTACCCAGGAATTCAATTCATAAATACACGATCAAGAAGCACCACCAGTGCGACAAACAAGAGCAAGATACAAGTATAGAACATATACAAGTACATAAAGAGAGAAGAGCTATCTATTACATCCATTTGGCTCAATACATTCAATTACATCTTTTACATTCTTCCAAAATATACATACAATCACTCGAACCTCACCCTATACATCATCTACTCTCAAATATAAAAGGGTGACGGCTAGTGCAAAAAGGGAGGTAGCTAATGCCACTAAAACGCCGGGCCCTTACCGCGGTCCTCACGCTCACCGGGGACACCCGAACTGGAACCTGTGATAAAATGGGGGTGAGAACTAACTTCCTTAGTTCCCAGTGGGTTCGGCCGCCGACTCCGCCGATCTCCCCACTAGGTCCAAGCGGGCACGAGTAGATATACCAATAGATGGATAGATAGATAGGGAAAGCTGTAAATGACGGAAATGAAGCTACGCTACTATGCCCAATCATAATATATGAATGCATGTACAAGGAAATGGATAAACAACTAACCCATTATCATGTCCAAAGGTGAAGCTATTCACTCGTTCATTAACCTCATTTACTTGTCCATTAATCTCATGGCTTACCCGAAGGCTCGCCTACAGCTCACTAGCCATCTCGACACGTAGGGAGAATCAACTCACACTACGGACCCGAGACCGTCTGGCGGGGCCATATAGGCAATCCCTGGCGTGACCAACATCCGGAGCGCACTACTTGTGTGGGGCTTCCATCACAAGATTTAAACAGACCGTGAGCATGATCCAATCCTCTAAGCTTGAGGATACCCTGTCCTCTAGGGTCACAATCATCATATAGTCCATAGGTTTCATATACACTACGATACACCACGACTCACAGATATCATTGTTCTTTTGCTTATTATCAACCAAATGCCACTCGTTTATTTGTTTACTATCGACTAGATGCCACTCGTTCATAGTTCATCATTTTCTCTACATTATAGGATTCACAATCTCGACCCAATCCTTATCAATCCAATATATCAAATATCCAATGCACGCTACGATATCATCAAGAAAGGCATAAGGAAAGGCAATACATAATAATCCTATAATGCAATAATACAAGATGCAGGGTCGAAATATACTAAGACATAGGAGGGAGCCCGATTGCTTCGGGATGGACACCACCCACCTCTTGGCGATGCTGCGATGGTAGAAAACTCGACGTTGGGGTTCTTGTACGCCGCTTCAACTCCTCGGGGCGAAGCGAGCCCTCGAGTACCCGATTCGGCGATCTCTCCGCACCCGCTCGTCGGATCGAGAAACCGACTTCGTCGACGCGTTCCGGGACCTAGCAATTAGGTTAGCGACCCAACTAATTAGATCAAAACCCTCGATTTGCCAAAATCCCAATTCTAAGCCCTAGGTCTCAACAACGGAGAAATCCGCGGTGCGAGCTTCGATTTCGAGCTCGGACCTTCTATTTATCCCTAATAGGTTCCATTTGAACCAATTCTAAGCAATAAAACTCCAAAACCCTAAAAACACCATTAAAGGAGTTTAGAGCTTACCCCTACACAAGGTTTCCTCAAGCTTGAGGGAGAGGGAGAGAAGAAGATATCTTCTTCTTCTTCTTCTTAGCCTTCTCTTTCTCTTTCTCCTTCTTTCTCTTCTTCTTCTCCTTCCTCTTCTTCTTCTCCTTCTTCACTTTCTTTTCTTTTCTTTCCTAGAGAGAGAGAGAAAAGGGGTAAGAGAGAGAGAGAAAGCAGCTGAGAGGGAGAGAGAGGGGTCCCCCACCTCTAATAAAGGCCATTTTGCAGCTAGCCCCCTCAATTTTTCATAATCTGAACTAGCCCTCTCTGGGCATTTTCGCAGTGAGGGACCGGTCCCAGCTCGGGAAGACCGGTCCCCGTAGGCTGCCATTTCGAGCAGAGGGATTTTCGCGTTCGGGAACCGGTCCTTGCCTGAGAGACCGGTCCCCGGGAGACCGGTCCTTGTCCGAGAGACCGGTTCCCGAGAGCNTACCCGTCCCTGGCCAAGGGCTTGCAACCGGATCGCTCTGAATCGGTTTAAACCGATTCAGGGCTCTCACGTCGAGAGCCCTTGGCCAGAGAGCCTGTTCCTGCAGGGACCGGTCTCATCAGAGACCTCCGCAACCCAGCCTGATGGAACCGGTCCCTCCCTACCGGAGACCGGTCCCCGAGAGCATTTCTGCTCCAGTGCAGATTTTGCACTGGTGCTCCCGCGGACCCTTCTTTAATGCACTTTATGCATTATAATCGCCTTCGGACTTTCCGAAGCCTATGCACTCGACAACTAGTCAATTCTGGTCGAAATCTAATCCTCGAGTTTCGAAAATTCACTTCCTTACAGTCTAACTATCACTTGGTCCCATTCCCCACAAGCTCATCAGACTCCATACTTAGGTAAGCAACCATACACCACATTAGTAGTATTAAACATGCGAACAAAATATTTAGATATAATTTTTTTACAAAAAAACAATGACTAAGTTTAGTAAAATTTAGAAATCTCATTTTAGAATTTTGAGTCTTATAACATGTATATTTCACAAAGAACAAAGAGGAATGAAATTTAAACAAAAGCATTCTTATTCTAAAATTAGAATTTGAAACAAAAGTCTCTGGTAACTAGCGACTTGTTTGCAAAGGCCTTAAACATACATCACAGGCACTTGAAGGCGCGATCGCAAAGCAATGTGTATTTAAATAGAACCTGAAGGCACATCACGAAATTGCACTCAAAGGCATGTTACAAAATTGGACCCGAAGGCGCGTTACGAAATTGCAATAGGTGGTGCATCACAAAATCGAAGTTGGTTTCTATCACAAAATTCATGTTGACATGGCCAACATAATTTAAACAAAATATCAGGAGACATCACATTTTAAGTTCACATTTTTCGAAGTTGCACAGCAATCAGAGCAAAACGTGTTGGAAATCAATTTTTTTCAACGGTTGGTGATTTATATAAACATGTCTAACCTTTATTTTAAAAAACTATACAAAAGGAATTTTTGTTACCATAACATATTTCTATAATTTTACCAAAAATAAACTAACGGATGTTAAGTCATTTACCTCCAATTAATTCGAGTATCGTTCGGTCAAATGTTGGGTATCAAATTAATCAATGGAAACTAATGTACGAAACAAAATACCATTGCAAGCACAAGACGCAAAAATAATCAATGCTTATTAGGTTCGTATTAAGTTTCTAAAAAGATGTCCAATCCTCTGACATAGGACTAATTACTTTATACGAAACATGACGTTTAACAAGTAACTCCCAACAATATAATTTGGATAGGCTCAAGTAGAATATTAGTACAAGTCTAAAGTAGTTGCTAAAAGGCCAATCTCATGTGAGAAAAAGACAATGAACATAATAAGCTGAGGAATCTCGACCATCAGTCAAACGGAAGAATTCTATGGACTATATTATTAAGAAAGGTAGTGCAATATGAATAGGATTCAAAAAATTAAAACGAAGGCTTAAATACTCGAAATGATAATTTTTAGATGGGAACACGTTTATTAATTGTAATCTGATTAGGCCAAATTTGGAAGCAAAATTTATATCTATTTTCTCCTAGGAATTACATATAGAACACAAGAAGTCTATACATTGGAATCTAATGGATGTACAAAGATTCAAACAATTTTAAAATGTTCATTGGTTCAAGATCAATATTTAACACACATTTTATGTCTAAAAATAGTTCTCGATTTAAAACCCATCAAGAGAAGAATACTTTCAACAATATGCAGACAGGGATGAACGAAATAGGAAACCTTTTTGATGACGATGAAGAAAACGCTGATGAACAAAGTTCTTTTGATGATCCAAATGACATCAGCCACAAACGAAACGACACCAACAAAGATCAAGGAGTGCGGCAGCGACAACGTCGAAAAACGAGGGTCAAAGGTCGTGCGAGAAAGAGAGAGAGAGAGAGATATCGCACGCGGAAAGGAGAGCCGAGCGTGCTAGTATAGCGGTCGCGCGAGAGAAAGAGCGGCTGGTTGGGTGATCAGACGAGAGAGAGAGAGAGATTGGGAGCCATTTAATTAATTTGCATGGCATAATTGCACATAAGTTGCTAAACTTTTTAGGTCAAGCAAAATAGTCTTCTATCAAATAAATAAAAAAAATTTAAAGCAAAAACAAAATAATAAAAAAAATTTGGGGTATTACATTAGGGAATTCCGAACAAGACGGCTCTTGGTTGTTTATGGTAGACTATAGATTATCCAGTCAAGCGTTGGTGGAAGCTAGATACGTACTAAATTCTACTTAAAAGTTCATTGTTAACAAGCATGCTGTAGGATAAAGAAAAAACAAGAATCAGATATCCTCTGAGATCAAAACTGATGCAGGACAAATTAGAAAAATTCTAATCTATCTTGCTAGTGATGAGCCCAAAAGCTATATTTAATTGAATTGTAGAAATTTTTAGAAAATTATATGAAGGAATTTAGAAGAAGAATCAGAAGGAAAGATGAGGAAGAATAGAGAAGGAATCATGAAGAAGAATAGGTATTTACCGGCGCACATGGCAAGAATCATTGCATTTTAGAGTATTGTTCAAAGAGAGATAAGCTTCAATGTGTTGCAGTATCTAGTCTAATGTGTAAAATAATTTGTTGGTCATAATCTTTTTCCTTTTTTCCCTTGGCCTATATCTGTCATGTGTAATGTGTGAATCCAGGATGGCATTTCCTTCAGCAAGTAGTCACCTTCCCAAACTAATTTTAGGCATTTCTCTTTATTTTCAAATTGCCCTCTTTGTTAAATGTAATTTCTATCCTGTAAATTGAAGGATAAATGGATGGAGATGTATGAACGGATAGTCAATTTATGGCTTGTAAGGATGAGTTTTATACCACAATTGACTACACAACAGTAGGTGGCTTAATTGACATGTTGAGTTCTAACTTTCTAGATAGTGTCTTGCTGTGTATTGTATTCGAATATTATCCAGGAGAATTGCCGACTCTTCTATAACCTTTAAATCTCTTGGATTGGTCAAGCAAATTCTGCTTCATTGTAACAATTAACCTTTGCAGGGTTGTACCGCAACAATTCTTTTGATTTGGTTTGCTCAGAGCAAAGAATGTTTTGTGCAATGTGCGAATGTTGGCGATTCATCTTGTTTTGTGAAGTATGTCACAACACCTTTCTCTACTTTATGTTGATGATATTATTCTCTATTTGTTTTTTTTTTCTCAGCTGACTGATAATGGCAAGCATTTGAAGATTTATTTATTATTATAATTTTTAATAAGTTACTAGAATTTTTTTTTTCCTTACACGACTTGAAGAAGTATGATTACATCCTAGTTTATAAGCAAATGGACTCAATTGCTTTTTGTTAGTCCTGTTTAAATGTTATAAGAAATTATTTTATTGTTTGTCATCTTCATTTACTTGTATCACTTGGAAAATTCTCTTATCAAGCCTTTTATATCTTGAAGAAATGGTTAAATAATATCTCTGGTTATTCCAACTAGTTACCATTAAAAAATATATATATTATTCATCGTCTTGCTTCTTCAGAACATGTGCAATCTCTATCTGAAATGTTACAAAACATGAAGTGAAGCAACTAATGTATTAACACTTTGTATAAGAGGGGACCGAATAATTGAAGAACTACTTATGACAACCAGATCTGTGAATTGTCTTGTAAATCAGTCATCCTCTTGAAGTTTCACCATTGGGAACAACCAGAACTGCTTCCTAACCTTAATCAGGAAACATACTAACCATTTTCCTTGCGAAGGACGAAGCTGCAATGTATGAAATATAGTGTTGCTGCTATTGCAATTTCTCTAAGGTTAGTTGGGTCGGGAACTAAATTTTTGGGTATAACTTTCTTTTCCCAGGAACAAGGGCTATTGTGGAACAAGGAAGAATAAGTTGAAATTTGCATTTGGATGATAAGCACTTATTCTCGGAGGTTATGCCCAACACCATTTGGGTGTTTAGCCTAGAATTGTGTATAGGCTAAGTATAAGCACTTATTCTTGCAGCATAAGTTCATCCTTCTACTTAACCAAATTTTGACCAAGTATATGGATTATTGTAAAACCAAGTATTTTGTTAGAAAAATGTGATAAAATTTATTTTGTATTATTATTTGATAATATTACAAAGTAGCTCTATTACGCCCTGAGTCTCACCAGTTGGGCCTATTCGGGCACGTTCAGCTGACCCGCCGAACGGACAAGGTTTTTTCTACTCGCATGAAGCAGAAACATACACCAATCTGTATAATACCATACATGATATGGCTGCAAGAGCATCAGAGTAAGTAAAGCTTCTAAATTTACAAGCTATTACAATTCAACTTCTATGTTACAACTATTACAACTTAACGTCTTTAAGGTTTACATCACTTTAATCCAACCTGTTATACATCTATTGTTCACATATAACGAGGTACTCTCTACAGCGACTAGCCATTGTCTATCTAACTTGCAACGCCCTAGCTGCGACTCGCCTCACCGGCGATGGGTAGCCCTGAAAAACATCAACCATAAAGGGGTGAGAACTTGAAATAAGTTTTTAGTGGGTATGACTGCCGAAAGTGGCTCTCTGCACACACACTTGGTCCAAACGAGGCATTAATAGATAACGACAATAACTGAAATAGCTATTTCTATAATAGAAATGCAGGAAATCGAAATACAACTGCAGTGCCTCAAAATATTTATAGTATGCAACAATGGTTTGCTATGTCATTAGCCTATACATTTATCTCATTCCATTTCTTTACTTTTACCAAATTATTAGTTTGGTTTCCTTTGATATTACACCTCATGGAGAGCTGAGGGGGATCGGATTTCTCTCCAATCGGTAGATACACATCTCATGGAGAGTCGAGGGAGATAGGCATTTCTGCAATCGGTAGGCAGTAGGCGCACACTTCACCGAGAGTCGAGGGAGATTGACATGTCTCCAATCGGTAGAGACATGATCTCGAGGGAGATTGGCATCACCAAGTACGGTCGAGAGTTGAGAGGATTGGAATCTCCCTTTACAACATTGGGACTTGAAGGGGATTGACATCTCCCAAGTTGGACACTTCCGGAAGGTTGCGCATATTTTACCATTTCATCCAAAGTTCCTAATTTTTGGGGTTATTCACATTATTTATTTACCATTTTCTTGTTCTCTAGCTCAAGTTTAGCCTAGAGTTCAATACCACTATGGTCACACCTCAAGTTTCAACCTAGAGTCAATGCCATTGTTTCCACATCCTAGGTTCCATCTAGGTTAGATGGCACACATATTTAGCCTATGTTACAAGGTTCACATGAATGCCCATACATACACGCCACATGTTTTTCTTTCAATATACAAGGGTTAAAACCCTAATTTTTTTTCTAGGTCAAATGCTCATAAGACATCTTGACCGACTCGATCTCCTAGCATGTAACTAAATCCACTTTAGCTTACATATTACTCATAATATATACATGCAATCAAATAATGCTTTAGACAAAAGGGAGGTCAAATCCATTTTGGTGATATTCCCTAATCCCCACCTTCTTCTAGTTCTCTTCTAAGGGATGATCCTTGATCTCCTTAGAATCTCAAGAAAACACTAAAAAGGAGTTCTAACAAAAGTTAGAACTCTCAAATCTCATATTTGAGAAAACTCCAAAAGAAACCCTAAAAACACCATCTCACCTCTTCTCTTCCTAGCAAGGGAATATGGGTGAAGTGGACTTCTTCTCCTTCCTAGTGTTTCCTCTTTAAGCCCTTGAGCTTCTCCAAGTCTCCAACCAAGTAGATCTCCAAGATCCAACAATGGGAAATTAGGGCACTGTTGCTCGAGGGAAAGAGGAATAAGAGAAAGAGAGTGAAAAAGGAGGAAGAGGTTAGGGTTTGGCTTTGAAATTCTCTTTTTATAGAAGTGCTACAATAGCACATAAACTACCCAACATTTTCTATTTACAAAGAACTAAAACCACTATCTGTACGTCAGGTTTCGGGCACCCGAATTGCACATAGCTGCACTTGGTCCAAGATCTTGATACCTGCTCAGTCTACCTGGTTCACGAATTAGGCACTCGAAAGGTAGATTGGGTGTTTGATTCTTTAATTTCTCGTACGATTTGTGCTCCTGGGTTCAGCGTTTGAAAGACGTTCAGATGCCCATGAAGGACCGCCCAAATGATGTTCCGAGCGCTTGCAGGGTATTTCGGATGCCCGAATGCTTCGTCAAGTGTGATCCAGCTCTCAAGTTGGGAGTTTAGAGGGGTTTCGGGTGCCCTTGAGTGACATTCGAAATGATTCCGACGCCCATAGGACAATTTGGGCGCTCGAAAGTGGGTTTCTCACCAACATTGCTCTATGGAAGAGCATTCGGTTGATCCGAGCACTGCATTCGGCCATCTGAAACCATTTCAAGTGCCCAAATCCCTAATTCGAGCGTCCGAAAGGTCTGGAACTCAGTTTTCTTCTCTTTCGCAAGCTCGTTTCGATTCGAATTGATTTCAATTTGACACTCAATCTAGGCTTCTCTAAACCCACTTTAATCATGTCTATCATGACTCAATTCTCACTTTGTCAATTTATCGAAAGTTTGGTAAATTATAAGCTCCGGTTCAACTACAGTACAATAAGTAATAAAGTGATATTAGTTCTAATAGCATTATATTATAATATATTCATTAGCTTTACATTGTCACAACTCACAAGAATATAACAAGAATAGAATAATATCATAATGTAACATTATATCACATTATTATCATATAATAATGTGATATAACATTACTATATAATTTACTCTTAGAATATCAATTATATGTTATGCAAGGATTGCAACTGTTGTCCCATGTCTATCGTGTCGTACTCTGTTGAGGCTATGCCGATGCACGGCATGGAGTCGTGCCGACCATATTGAGAAAATTGTCTCTTATTTTTGAGTATTTTGGGATCTTTTTTGAGTCTTTTTGAGGTGATAATACCTGAGTATGTAGATCTTGTAAATCTACTAACATTTGTAGTTACTGGGTTGCATCTTTAATGAGGCTAACTTTTAGTTTAAAAAGTTAGGTAAAAACTTACAAAACTTGAACTATGGACCATTTTGAATTGGTTATCCAATTTTTCGAAATTTTGATTTTACTATCTGAACTTATAATTTGTTTGATTTAAGTCGGTCAATCGTACTTTGACTTCAAAATTTAAGCTAACTACTTTAAGGAATTTATAGTTGCGAGAATTGCATGACGTATACCAATTAAACATGTAAATATAAACGACACATTCAAATTTTGAAGCCAAAATGCCGTTGACTGAATGAATTCAAACAAATTGAACAGTTGGGTAGTAAAATCAAAATTTTGAAAGGTCGAGTAGTGTGACATCCCAAGGCTTGAGAATAGTCTCACATTTGATAGTTGTGGCTAATTGTGGGTGTTTATAAGTTTGAATCAGTGTTTGAAAAGGTGCGAGGCACAAAGAGACGCAAGGCTTTTCTGAAGCGTAGGCGCAAGGCGCACTGCGAGGTGCGCTTCTCAAGAAGGCGAGGAGCACATTTACTAAATGTAGTTTAATTTGATGTTCTACATAAAAAAAAATTCAAAATAACTATACAAAAAAAAAAAACCATCAGAAGGTAAAGAAACACATACATATAGGTTCTCAAATTTAAAAATATATGTATATTTCAAGTTTTCAACTTTCAACTTAAAACTTAAAAGTGATTGTGGTGCCAGTGCTCTCATTTGTTCGTTCTTCAAGCATTATCCTCATGCTCATCCTCGTCCTCATCACTTGCATCGCTGCTGCTGCTTGTTTTCTTGCTGCCGTTGCTGCTTCCCGCTTGCTATTGCTGCTGCTGGCCTCTGCTGCTTGCTCCCATTGCTTCCTGCTGCTTCCGCTGCTGTTGGTCCATGGTGTGACAAAGACAAGATGTGGAGAACATGAGAGGGAGAGGAAGCGGTGAGCAGCTGTTTTTTTTTTTAGGGTTTTGTTTGGTTATTCTAGGATTTCTTTAAGTATCTTAACGGGTTTAAAGTATAAGAATCAAATTTAGAACCTGACAAACCGAAAACTTAAACCCAAAATCCTTCTAACTTAGTCCAATTGGTTTCTTTATGGTTTTTTTGGGTTATTTTAGGATTTCTTTCAGTATCTTAACGAGTTTAAGTATAAGAATCAAATTTAGAACCTGCCAGCTCGAAAACTTAAACCCCAAATCCTTCTAAACTTAAATATTGCGAGGCGTGCTTGAGGCGCGCGCCTCGCACCTCGCCTGAGGCACGCACCTCAGAGCCAAGGCGCGCGTCTCAGCAATTGCGCTGTGCCTCGCTATTGCTGAGGCGCTGAGGCGCCGCGCCTAGGCGCGGGCCTTAGGCGCCCTTTTTCAAACGGTGGTTTGAATAGGCTAGACACAATAGCTGGGTTAAAGCATTTTGGTCCGGTGTTTTGGACTCAACAAGTTACTATTGCTAACGGGTTGGCTCGTTACAAATAGCCAACTGAAAATGGTCTATAACTTAGGTAAGTTTTGTATGTTTTTACCAAAAAAATTACAATAAGAAGATTCCCTCCTTTTTTTTTAGGGCTTTTTATGCAAATGGCCCCCTGAAAAAATTTTATTTTAAAACTAGCCCCAACAAATTTATAATTGCAAAAATGTCCCTACTCCTGCCATGCAGGCGCCACGCAAGCACCACGTGGGCGGGCTGGGAGGCTGGTTGGCAAGTTGAAGAACCCGGCGGGTTTTAAAAATCCATACCCATATAACTTTAATATATGGATATGGGTATGGATTTTTAAAACCCGCTGGGTTCGGATTCGGGTTCGGGTTTTAATTTGATTTTCGGATTCGGATTTGGGTTTTTGAAAATCCGATTCAAACCTGACCTGTTGACATCCCTAAAAGAGAAGAAAAGGAATATAAATATGAAACACGGTGAATCATTCACCATGTTTGAACACGGTTAATGATTCACCGTGTTTAACTTGCCAACCAGGATCCCAGCCCGCCCACGGGGCGCTTGCGTGGCGCTTGCGTGGCAGGAGTAGCCGAGTAGGGCCATTTTTGTAATTATAAATTTATTGGGGCTAGTTTTAAAATAAAATTTTTTCAGGGGGCCATTTGCAAAAAAAGCCCTTTTTTTTTATCAATTAGATCTAGCGAATTTACACATGATATTGTTTTTTTTCCCCTTATAAGTTCTTAACCAATTATGACTTAGTTTTGTTTTCATGCATATACTTTCATAATATATATAAAATGAATTTTCTCAGTTACTTAGTTCTTTTAGGTTCTAGTCTTACTTGTGTGAGATATAGCTCTGGAATCAATTTAATAGCTCTTGAATCAATTTTATAGTTTGCTAGAGATTAAAACATTCTAATTTTCATGAGCATTTTGTAAGAAAACTCATTCTAGTGTGCTAATGGTGCGCCTTAGCACGGGGAGGCGTGTTGACATTGGCACCCTTGTGCCAATGTGCCTTGCCATGCCAGCAGTGCCAGCAGCATGCAATCCTTGATGTGATATGTAATACAATTTATATTGCATAGTACATTACATCTATAATATAAAAATAGTAATATGTAGTTACTGCTATTTATGATATTATTATATATTATTACACTTTTATATTACATGATACAGAATAATGTAATATTTATTCAGAAAATAAGTAATATATAATAATATGAGTCATGATTGAGCATCGGTCTAAATAATATCACTTTTCCATAATTGGCCTCAAGACAAATTGACAGATAAATATGAGAACAAACAAAGTGCTCTAAAGGGAGAGAAAACAAGTGTTACTGGGTTATTCCTGAAAACCAGTTTGAATAGGATAACTTGGTTCACAAATGTTTTCTTGTTTTGGGAGCGAATGAGGGGATATCTTCCTTATCCTTGGGATATCCCCTAACCAAACTTGGCCTAAGGAAGTTAGCAGGCAAGAGTGTGCTCTGAAGTTTCCTTCATTATTTATTCCTGCTTTATATGCATATGTGTAACGGCAAGGTAATCAAACTACAATATCGTAATTTTTTTGGAAGTTTGAAAATGCACTGGGTATAAACTGTAATATCCTAATGGCTTGATAAATATATGGAGCCTACCGACTAATTTCATTTACTTCAAACATATGTTGTTGATGCATTTTATTTGCAGTAATGCCATAATATTCATTATACGAGACAATCATTATATTGAAGATGAATTTTCATTAGTTTGAATCAATGAGATTCAGGGCATGTCTATAGCATGCTTTGCGTTTCGCTAGCCTTAATAATCTTCGCCACTCGATGAATTTGTTGCTACAATTTTCAATTAATATAACTTATGCTTGATGGCATTTTAGTTTACCCTTCAATGCGCTATATGTACTAGAATATTTCTTTATTTCTTTTTCTTGTTGGAAATCAATTATTGTATTCTGAGCTCTGACATTAAAAAGAGGGATAGAGTACACTGCTAGTAGCAGACTGATTTCTAGCTTAGCATGCTGGTGACAATATATTTAATCTGTAGAATTTTTGTTTTTAGTGAAAGAATGCTTTGTTCTTGCAATTTGCAGACTTTCTTTAAGGGGCATGTTTGGTTGGGGGAGAGTGAAGCACCGAAACTAGCACTTTTAGAAGTGACGTATTATCGGTTGTTTGGTTTGCAGAAGTTTTGGTTTGTGGAAGTGAATATGAAAATTACTTTATAAAAGTGGGTGGATAAAATGAGTTATAACGAAATTTTACTTTTTTTAATTTGGCTTAAAAAATTGCGAAGTCATCGAAAGTGGAAAGCTTATCTAAAAGTTTATGTTTTGTTTTAACTTTAATCTTTGAATTTATTTTTCAAGTCGAATTTCAACTTAAAATTTGAATTGAAAACATGAATTTAATTTCACATTCTGAATTTGACTTGCAAATTCAAATCCAATACAATTTTTTTAAATTCAAATTTCTGAATTTATATATAAATTTAAATAATTTTAATTCTAGATTTAAATTTTAATTAAAATATTTAAATTTAGATTTTAGGCAAATTATTTTTAGCTAGGAACAAACTAGAGGGACATAATTGAAAATATTAGAACTTTTGCAGCAAGAATATATGAAAGTTGAACTTTATAGGGATATATTTGCCATTTACTATGTTTGCAGGGATCTGTATGAAATTAACCCTAAAAAGTAAATATTTCATGCCAAAGTTTGTGGGCGGAAAGTTATATTTGTCAACTACACACATCGGCATGACATTGCACTGTGTGCTTGGCATAACACGTAAATCTTTTTAAAACTGTTTTCCACACGGAAACCATTTCTTTTAAAACATGCTACCACGAAGGGTAGAAAATCATTTTCATCTCTAATAGATGTGAATTTATGAATATCTGTGATGAAATGAATGGTGAATGTGATTGGTGAATGTATGTGAATGTCATACTGTTGTGGTTGTATTTTGTACCTGTGCCATGCCGTGCAAATACAGGGAAGACTCTGTCCGTATGAATAGTGGATTTCCTATGTTTGTGACGGATCTGTCATACTCTGGAGTCAAGGTTTTCAAATTTTTTTTTTTTTTTGGGCACTCCCGCATTGACTTTTAAATCCAAAAAGGGACCCCGAGGCGTGACAGATTAAAGATTGTGTGAGCAAGTATCCGGAATGACTCCGTGCGTACTTAAATCCTTGGTTTGAAAAGTTACCATTGATATTCTTTGGTGTTCCCTTAGTAGAATGAGTACTTTTGGTAAACTTGAATTGAGAAGTGATATTCCAATTGAGACCTGGCACTTCGTAGTTGATGATGGTGGTGCTGATGGCTGAGGAACAATTAAAATTGTTTTTTGCCTATTAATGTCTGTTGTTTTGCGCAAATTTCGTCTCGTTGGCATCTTGGATTATTGCAATTATTGGCTGTGATCATATTTAGACATCGAAAGCAAAAGGAGTTTCTAAATTATGCAAGTAGACTGTTTCTGCTTGATTTCGTGCCTGAACTTTTTGAATATCAATTCTGTCTGATAGCATGAATTGGTTGAACTCTACTTTTATCATCAAGTATCAATGTGCTCTTGTGGCAGTGTTAATGGGCAGCAGATCATGATGACAGAGGATCACAGAGTAACAAGCATGCCTGAGCGGGCTCGCTTAGCAAAACTAGGAAGACCGCTAAAAGATGGTGAAGCACGCCTCTCGGGTATTTTCATTATGGCAATGATAGTCTTCTCACCTTACTAATACAATTTATGCAAAATCTCGTAGACCATCATCTTTCTTTTCTTTTTCACTTTTCCCCCTATTGCTTCAGGACTAAATATCAGCAGGATGCTAGGAGATAAGTTTCTCAAAGAGCAAGACTCACGCTTCAGTTCAGAGCCATATATAAGTCAAGTTGTCCACATAACAAAAGCATGCACCGCATTTGCCCTAATTGCTAGGTGGATTACCTTGTCCCTAAAATTTCATGTGTATGTTTGGATGGGGCAATTAGTGAGCTTCCTCTATTGATGATGATATAATTGTTTCTACTGAAAAACTGCAGTGACGGACTGTGGGATGTTATTAGCATTAAGAAAGCAGTGCAGCTATTCCTTCAGGTCTACATATCTCCAGAGTTATTTTGCACCCTACCAAATTTTCCTAATCCCCAACTCTTACAAGATGTAACTTGTGTTCTGAATTATTCTTTGCAGAACAGGGAGAGGTTTGACATTCACGACAATGATTACGCTGAGAAAATAGCCAACTGCATACTAGAAGAGGCCAGAATGTTGCGGACGAAGGATAATACTTCTGTAATCTTCTTAGATTTTGACACTCTGAGATCAGATTCCGGTTTGATCAAATCCTAATTTTTGTTTCTAAGAATAGTGCTGTTCATATATTATCATTATGTTCATTCTTCCGAGTTTATTTTATAACAATGTTTGGATCCACCTTTTTCTTCTTATTTTATTTTATTTATTTCTTTATTATTATTATTATTATTCTCCCGGTTGTAAATACTTCTATCTACTACTATAAATATCTAGTATTTAAGATGGTCAAACTATAGGATTGAATCTTATGCGAACGTAGTGCTTCTTGCGAGCCTGGTGTCTGAAATGTTTCCTTAAACATGGGGAATAAATTTGCTGTAAAGTTTCGAAGCTTCTGCAGTATAAAGGGAGCTTGGGGAAATTGTTTCCTGGACTATCAAGCTTAATAAGAGAAATTGTTGCCCTGGCCGTAGGCTCCCATGTCGGCTATGGACTGCACATATCATGTTCTAAACCGTCCAAAGATTTGCATTATTTAATTCATCAGCTAATTAATTATTTTCCTTAATAAATGGGTCCCATAGAGTTTAGTGTTCAATTTGAAATGGAAGCTTTAGTCACTTGGTGGACGTCTTTGTGTGTCTTAGGAACGCTAAAAGACTCGATATATAATATAGAGTAAAGTAGTGCTCCTATATTCTTATGAGTATAGAATTTTTGGTATTTATAAGTTGTTTTCGATGATAGAAATTTTGAATCGACGATCCACATCGTTAAATATGAAGAGTATTTTAAATTTTTAGAAAAATAAATTCTGTATTTTTTCGAAAGTATAGTAAAGTCCATTAAGCAGGCATAGAATGAGTGGTTAAAATTGGAGGGCCTCTAAAAAATAAAGGATCAATTTTTTCTTTTTTATTTAAGATCTGAATTATCGATCTTAATCAAGACAGTAAATAGAATGTTGTATAAAAAATTCAATCGATTTTTTTTTTTTTTTTACACTATTAAACTAGTAAATATTCAATATCGGATATTACAAGCTGTCAATTCTGATATCTTTTGATTATAAGATAAATGATATCGAAAATCTTTAAAATTTGGTTTCTAAAAATTTTAAATGCTTGAAATCATATTTAATTATATAGATTGTCGATTTGAAAGCCCCATCATTGAAAACGACATATGAGTAAGAAGGTGATTGTACTTATAAAAGTGTATATATATATATATATATATATATAACTATACTATAGTATACATATACATGGATTATTGTATATATACATGTGTTATAAGGTAATTATACATAGTATATGTATATAGTATCATTGTATACAATATATATTACATGTGAATGTCATATATACATATATATACATATAATATATAGTAGCATGAGGATATATGTAATACAATTATATGCTATACATATGATACATATATATACAATGTATATATATGGACTTTTTTTTGAAACTGACCTATAGAATTTGTATATTTGGCCAAATATATATACACTGTATATATATTGATAATATGTATACATATATATATGTATATATATGTATACATATGTATACATATGTATATATATGTATACATATGTATATATATATATATATATATATACATATATATATATATATATATACATATATATATACATGTATATACATATATATGGACTTTTTTTGAAACTGACCCTATAGAATTTTATATTTGGCCAAATAACCCTCTGAAAATTTTATTTGTAAAACTAACCCTCCTTTCGCCACGTCGGCGCCAGCTCGGATTTTTCTCGTAAAGACGGTGAATCGTTCACCGTCTATGCGCATTTCTCACGAAGACGGTGGATGGTTCACCGCCTTCATGAGATGGTGAACTATTCACCGTCTTTAGAGCGAATTCACCCCCCCTTCAATAAGACGGTAAACAGTTCACCGTCTTACCTAAGACGGTACATTATCCCCCCACACCCCCCAACTTTGGCCAAGTCCTGGAGACATAAAACACAGATAAGACGGTGAATAGTTCATCGTCTTATTTGTGCTGCAGTAAAGACGGTGAACTATTCACCGTCTTTATTGGTAACCCCCAGGAGGTGGGCCAAGGTAAGACGGTGAATCGTTCANCATCGTCTTATTTGTGCTGCAGTAAAGACGGTGAACTATTCACCGTCTTTATTGGTAACCCCCAGGAGGTGGGCCAAGGTAAGACGGTGAATCGTTCACCGTCTCCACTGTTTTTTATGAAGACGGTGAACAATTCACCGTCTTACCTAGGTACACCCGAAGCCCCAACACCTCTCCCTCACTCTTCGCTCTCTTTCTCTCTTATCTCTCTGTCTCTCTCTCCCTCTCTGCCCATCCCGCTCCAACCAATAGTCGCACCCCGTCATCGCCGCCGCCAGTCGCCGCCGCCCTAGCCGACGTCGCCGCCGCCGGTCACTGTCGACCCACCGAGCCTTCCCCCGTGCCACAGCAACCCACATTGCAAGTAATATTCTATCTTAGCAAGTTTCTAGGTTTAAACCTAGTTTAAACTAGTTTAACTAGTATAAATCCTAAACTCTAAAATCCCTAAACTAGTTTAGCTAGTATAAACCCTAAACCCTAAACTAGTTTAACTAGTATAAACCCTAAACCCTAAACTCCCTAAACTAGTTTAACTAGTATAAACCCTAAACCCTAAACCTAGTTTAAACTAGTTTAAACTAAACCCTAAACCTAGTTTAAACTAGTGTAAACTAAACCCTAAACCTTAAACCCTAAACCTAGTTTAAAGTAACCCCAAACCTAGTTTAAACTAGTTTAAACAAGTTTAAACTAAACCCTAAACCCTTAAACCTAGTTTATACTAGTTTAAACTAAACCCTAAACCCTTAAACCTAGTTTAAACTAGGTTTAGTGTTTAGGGTTTAGACCTAGTTAAAGGTATACCCATATTGTATATGGAATTTATGGTTTCCATTGGTGCAAATCCAATCATCTAGATTTTATATAAGAAGCAATGCCCCATTATGGTAGCAAATGTTATCATTAAGCGGATCGAAATGAGATCATAAAGAATAAAGTTGCTCCGCTTCTTGAAAGAACGTACTACAGTCGTAGTACCTACACTTTCATTAATTAATCTCACTTATGGAACCATTTGCTAAAAGAGTCATTACTTAGATAGTAGAGCAAAGATGTGAACTATACAAGTAACAATAAATTTGATTAAATGAAAGAAGAGTGCTCTCGTATAAGATACCTCACTGTTTTAAAGTAACCATAAAACGCTGAATCCACTATTTTTTTAATATTTAATTTTTTTCCATGAAAATGGCTTTTAACTTATATTTACTGTTTTCACCTTTTTTCACTTTTAAAACTTGTCTAAACTGCCGCAACCATGTTAAAAGATATTTACAAGTTTTAGACTTTTGTCAGTAACACTCTTTTTATGTCTTGTGTGCCAAATTTTCCTATCATTTAGTTAGTGCATTTCACTGAGGTTAGTTTTCGCTGTATGAGACCATGGTGAGATGTGTGATAGTTTAGGATGTAGTTATGTTAAAATGGCTAAGTGCGGTGTCTGTTAGGCTTGGGATAGACAGTTAGATATGATGAATGTCCTCCGATATTTCGCTGTCGAAAGCAATTGATTCGTTCGTTCAATATTCCTATGCGAATTTTGAAGGAGAATGTACTTAGTAAATTTAATAGAGAAGAATGTTGTTATAATACACAATTCTGCCCTACTGTGATTAGCTAAATGATACTATGTCTGCTCGATATATAGATGATGAATCTATAGGAGAGTTACCTTCAGTGGTAACATTATGGATGTGGTGTCAGTTGGGTGTAACATAGAGGAAAATTTATATCCTTTCAGAGAACAATATCATCGAAGTATTACACATACCTGACATAATGTATCGATGTGGATTCGGAAATCCAATGGATGCGTCGACCGTAAGTGTATTAATGACTAGGCTTAAGATATACCAACGTAATATCATCTCAAGATTTCGGTTAAATATTTTTTTAAATTATAAAATTTTTTCACCACATGTATTAATGAATAACAGACAGAGTCAGTTCACTATGCGCAGAACCTCGACGTCAGCGTGCGCAACATCATGGCTGCAACTGATTCGCAGAGATGGGGACAGCAGTAAGGTATTATGACCAATCGATTCGTGATACCACTCTGACGGTACATACGGACCTCTATATATATGTTATAGGTATTGGCAGATTAGAGAATATGATTGATTCTATGTCGCTGCAGTACAGGTTCCACATTGACATACCGACGCCTCGCGGCCAGCCGGTAGAGACACTGGTCACGATCATCGAGTATTGTTAATTTTTATATGCATTATCTACAGTAATATTTAATGTCATCTAATGGTTTTTTTTCTAAATGCAGGAGTGGACGCTTACGACAGCTCAAATGTTGCATCGAGGGCTAGTTCTATAGACTTCTTACGATTCGATATTAGAGACAGTTACTAGCATGAGATGTCCAGATTGATCGCCACAGTACTGGTAATTCATTCCATACCTTCACGCTGATGTGAGTCGATCTTGGTCAAACCCTCGGACATCGGTATCACTAGGATACACTCTGACCTAAATCGACTGGATCTTACCGAGAATCGTGCCTTTATCGAGTATCCATTCCATTCTAGTGATGTTGCAGATTGCCAGAGTTGATAACATCGCTCCCGTTTTTTTTCCCGTTTTGCGCGCCCTATCCGCGTGGCTTATGACGCATTTCCCGCAGTCTCGCAGGTACACTTTAGATATCTCGCTATTTTCATCATCACAGGCCCTTTTGTTTTTTGCATTCACACCGGCCATTATCTGAGGTGACAACCTAGCCAGAGGATACTCAGGCGATTCGGGAGCAACCGATGGCATTATCTCGGATCTCATTGAAGATGGCTGGTATCTTTTATTTATAGAGTGACCTATGCGAGCTTATGCTATCATGGGTGGCTAAAGTGACGTGACTTGCTGGCGAGATTGCCTGGGACGTCATGGGAGAGGACGACGAGGAGCTATTGTATTTTTTTATTTGGAATTAACTTGGTATAATTTATAATACATGATTTAGCTTCATATTGGTATATTTCTAATGTTTGTTGATTATTTTATTCTTTGCATTGTTTATTTTGTTTATCCACTCGTTTTTTTTCTCGTTTAAAATATTTTATCTGTAAAAAATTGCTTCATATTGTTGGAATTATTTTTTCTTTAGCAAAATTGAGTTTTGCTCTCAACTGGTTCTTTTTCCATATTTTATATTTGTAATATTGTTTATATTTATCCAGTGATTGTATTTTGTTATTCCAATCGTATGTGTGTTTCTCGTTTTGAAATTTCTTACTGTGAATAAAACTTGTCTCATATATCTGTTGAAAATAGTCGCTGAATGAGCTTATCCTTGCCACTGTACACTAAAAGCGGTGAATGGTTACCCTTTAGTGTCAAACTCTCATGAAAACCCGAAAAAAGCTTAAGTCCTGACTGGGTTTCTTTTACAACAGATAAGACGGTGATAAACCATTCACCTCCTATATGCAGAACAATAAGACGGTAAGCTTTCACGTTCTTATCGTGTTTTAGCCACACGACTTGGTCCAATTAGCGGCAGGTGGCAATTTAACTGTATATCGGCGAATAGGTTACCGCCTAATTAATGTTAAACACTCATTGTCTTATCTTTGTTTAGGTCCTCTCTCTCGATCTCCGAAATTAGGCTGGCTATGGGTAAATGGCTTATGACAAGATAGACTGGTAAACTATTTATGCCTTGTAAGACTGCTACGAGTGACCGTTTTCTCTAGGACCTTGCGACCACGCTGGGAAATTGCTGAGAAGCGGGCGGGGAATTAAAAGGCGGTATGTATTTACGGCCTTTTGAAAGGGTAACGAGTGACCGTCTTCTCTAGTCACTTCTCGCCACGCGAATGCTGAAAGGCGGGAATTGCCATAAAAAAAGGCGGTATGGTATTTTACCGCCTTTGTGAACGTAAACGGGGGACTTTCTCTACACCTCGCTCCACGGTGGGGGAAGTTTCATGAGAAGAAGCTGGCCCGCGTTGGAAGTGGCTGAAAGGCTGTATGTAATGGCCTTGAGAATACGGTTAACCAGTTTACCGCTTCACGAGGCTCTTAAGTACGAGTGAACGAGTCACTCTTATTTAGAAATGCTGAATCTGCGCTATGCTCTATGTCCGCTGTTTGCCTCATAGTAGGAGGTTAGTTCACAAACATAAAATTTTCACAGGTTAGTTGCAAATATGATAATCACAGTTATTTTCGAAAAACTGTCCCATATATAATATTATATACATAGATATATACATATACATATGTATATACATATACATGTATATACATAATATGTATCATGTACATTATACATATATATGTACCGTTATACATAGTATATACATTACAGATACATATACATAGTATATAATATATGTATATATATAGTATCGCTACTATGCTATCGCACGAAGGAATAAAGTGGTTGGTGCTTACATTTTTTTAAGCTCTAATCAACCCCATATCATTTCTAAACAATAGATTAATATTTATAACGAATGGGGATGCACTCTAACGCCTAGGAACCACTCATACTCTTAAGTGACTGCTTCTTATCCTCTAATCATAGATCTTTGATCCAAAGGGCTAAAAAATCGGAAGCCATCAACTAATTTATGCTTCGATTAGCATAGTAGCTCTACACATATTAATATATATATATATACTAGTGATATATATAATATATCTTAAATTATATATATATTATATTATAATATATTATAGTTGATATAGGTACTTTTAGAAGCTCCAAAACCCTTGTGTGCTTCAGTTTCTACCCCTGTAATCTTCTCCCTGATAATAATAGGCCGCTTGGATCAAATTTCGTATTTTATTCCACCTACACCACCTACCATCATCATCCAACCCTACATCTCTCCATCATACATAAGGCTAAAAAACTACAAAAAGCACCACCCTGGTGCTTTTGAGAGTATTTAGACCTCAACCTCTCTCTCTCTTCCTCTCTCTCTCTCTCTTATATATATATATATATATATATATATATCAGATCGATACCACGAACATTATATATATAGTCCGGCTGGGATACTATCGATAGTACGAAGCATTTGGTGCTACCAAATTTTCTGTCGTTAGATTTATCTCTTTATCATTTTCATCCGTTCGATTATACTATTCAACCAACCATCCACTCAACCCTAGGGGACCCATATCATCCTAACCGTACATCTTTTAATTCAAGGGCAGAAAACTTAATAGCACCAAGTCATTAGTGCTATTAATAGTATTCCAGCCTAGTTCTATATATATATATATATATATATAGTGAGGCTGGTATGCTTTTTGAAGCATGGAGCCCTCTGTGTTTCCAAGTCGTTTTTGATATTGGAATTTTTGAATCGACAATCGGTTTCGTTAGGCTTAATCTAGAGTATTTGAAGTACCTAGAAAATAAACTTCGTGATTTTTTTTTATATCATTTGCCTAATGATCGAAAGGGTTCAAAATCAATGGCTGAAAATAAAAATATTACAAAATTTTAGATCAAAGATATTGATCTTATTTTATATAGTATAAAGAATTTTTAATCAAAATTTCACATGATCAGATATTTCTACATCGTTAAACTTGTAAACGGCTCACCACTATCAAGTTTTCCGCCATTAGATTTAACTCTTTGACTATTTTCATCCGTTGGATTATACTATTAAACTAACAACTCACTCAACCCTAAGGGGCCCACATCATCCTAACCGTACATTTTTAAATCCAAGGGCTGAAAACCTAATAGCACAAAATGCTTGCTGCTATTGATAGTATTCCAGCCTAAGTATATATATATATATAGCCCGGTTGGGATACTATCTGTGAGATATTGAAACTCGATGGAATTCGGCTAACTTTGGCCAAATGGACCAAAGTGGGCAATTGAACAGTTTGGACAAGTTCCATTTCGCATTCCAACAAGTTTGGAAGAGTAAAAATGAGTTCCAAAGGTGTTGGAATGGTTTTGACATCGATCGGCACGAAGTAGAGCCGAAACGAAGTGAAAACAGCATTCTGGAGCTGTTGTACCGGTACAAGGGTGATGGTTGTACCGGTACAACCATCGCTGCCTCTCCGGTTAGAGGGCTTCAGGTGCTGTACCAGTACAAGACCCCTTGTACCGGTACAAACCCTTCGAAATCGAGAAACCGAGCTCTCGGGTTGCGCTCGGTTTCGCTGTCACCCAGGCCTTGTACCGATACAAGAACCCGTGTACCGGTACAAGGGACCCGAAACAGCGGGGCTGATTGGAAAAATAGAAAATAGAGGGGCTTTTGGAGATTTTGTTACAATAGAGGACTTAAGCCTCTCTCTCTCAGCCACTCCCTCTCACTCTTAGCCTCTCTCTCTCCCTCTCACTTAGCTCTCTCTCTCTCTAACCGAAAAAAGAAGGAGAAGAAGAAAGAAGGAGAGAAAGAAAGAGAAGAAGAAGGAAAGGAAGGAGAAGATCAAGGAGAAGAAGAAGCTTCTCTCCCTCCTCTTCCTCAAGCTAGGGCTTGCTTTGGAGCAAACTCTAGAGGTAAGCCTCAACCCCAACTTGTGAATCTAGGATTTTGGGAGCTTTTTGTTGGTTTTATTGGTTCAAATGGAACCTAATGAGCTTAGAGATGTTGAATCTAGCTCACATTGAAGCTAGAAACCATGGGTTCCCATGGTTGCTAAACCTAGGGCTTGATTTTGGAATTTTTGGGATTATAGGGTTTTGATCTATATTGAGGGGTCGGAAACCTAATTGCTATGTTCCCGAACGCGTAGGCGAAGACGGTTTGTCGATCTGTCGAGCGAGCGCGGAGATATCGCCGATTTGGGTGCTCTAGGGTTCGTTTTGACCCAAGGTGTTGAAGTGGCGCACGTGGACCGCGACGCCAAGTTTCTTAGCTTTCCGGCACTACCACAAGGTGGGTGGTGACCATCCCGAAGCAGCGGGGCTACCTTCTATGTCTAAGTTAATGTTGATCTAGTTGCATCTTGTGCATATACATATAGGATTAGAAGATTGTTGCTATTGCTTGTATTTGCATACTAGTAGCTATATCCCTTGGTTGGTTGATCCATGATTTAGTATGCATGAAATGTATGATGAAAACCTAGACCCTATATGTGATGATTAATGTTTATGTGATTAAAGAAGTAGTATAATGTAACTAGTGTTGATGATGAGTCTAAATGACGAGGGCATCTAGTTTAGAAAACTATGACGAGTGACATCTAGTTATAGAAAACTATGATGAGTGGCATATGATTGTTGATAACCTTAGTGTAGTTGAGACACTATGAGATTGGGTACAAGAACACCTTGATTCCATGATGAGATTACCCTTAGTGGGTAGGTTGCTGTTGTTCGTGAGTTGATCGTGCTCACATAGCCTGCCTGCGCTTGGAGGGGTCGCTCCCCACAAGCTGTGCACTCCGGAGGTTCGTCACTAGAGGGACAATCAGTGTGCTGTCTGGACGATCTGTGTGCTGTCCGCAGGCGATCTCGGGGAATAGTTCAGTGAGACTTTTCCCTATGAGGCTTACACGTGAGACATGTTTGTGAACCAGAGTTCACCAGGAGATTTGGAAACCTATTGAGTCATACTCATTATTGTTGTTCATGATAGCTTGATTGCATAGCTTACTTGATGTTCATAGTAGCTTACTTACGCAGCTTTACTTATTGTTCATGCATCCATGATATCAGATTGAGGCATAGCTAAATATTCCTGCTCTACTTACCTGCTTTCGTTTCAGCATAGCTTTATATGTTGTATATATATATATCCCTCTATGCCTGCTTAAGACCTAGTGGGTAGATCGGCGGAGTCGGCGGCCGAATCCACTGGGAACTATTCGTAGTTCTCACACCCCACGTTGCAGGTGCTAGTTCGAGTATCCCCACCGAGCGGGAGGATCGCGGCAAGGGCTTGGCGCCCTAGCGCATTTGGTTGATAGCTTACTTTTTCACTTGCATTAGTTCACCCTGCTTTTACATTTTGAGAGTAGACGTTGTATAGGGTGAGGTTTTGGAGAGCACATGATGTATTTACATTTTGAAAAAAGAATGCAAGTTGTATCAAATGGTTAAAGCTTTAATGACATCAAAGAGATTAAATGTTTCAATTATGTCTCCACTACTTAAGCTCATATCTCTTTTGTATACTTGTATGTTCTTACTAGTATCGCTTGCTCTCGTTTGTGTTAGCACTGTTTCTCCTCTTGTTTTCGTTGAATGATTGTGTACGTAGTCAAGTTGTTTTCCTGGGAACTTGTTGTGCACAATCTTATTGGTTAGCCTAGGGGGGACAGGGAAGACTCTGTCCGTTCGGCCTCACGCCCGCCGCCCTCGAACCGGACCAAATCGGTACCATCTTCGGGGAGTGCGGTCGGGGGCGTGACACTATCGATAGCACATGATGTATTTACATTTTGGAAAAAGAATGCAAGTTGTATCAAATGGTTAAAGCTTTAATGACATCAAAGAGATTAAATGTTTCAATTATGTCTCCACTACTTAAGCTCATCTCTCTTTTGTATACTTGTATGTTCTTACTAGTATCGCTTGCTCTCGTTTGTGTTAGCACTGTTTGTGCTCTCGTTTTCGTTGAATGATTGTGTACGTAGTCAAGTTGTTTTCTTGGGAACTTTTTGTAACAATGTGAACTCTCGAAATCCGAGGGTTGCACCTCGTCTAGAATCGACTAAGGGTCGAATGGATAAGCTTTGAAAAAGCTAAGGATGCACGAAAGCCGAGAAGTACATTGGAATGGAGTCCGCGAGAGCAAATAATGCAATCAGCATTTTTGGGCTGAAGTTGCTCTCGGGGACCGGTCTCTAGAGGTGAGAGACCGGTCCCATCAGCTGAAGGCTGTGGGGTTGCTGATGCAACCGGTCCCTGGCAGAGGAGGGACCGGTCCCAGCCTGCGACACCAGTGAGAAGAGCCGAAAATCGGCTAAGTCCCAAGAGTTTAGCTCTCGGGAACCGGTCTCTCTGAGAGGAACCGGTCTCCCGAGGACCGGTCTCTCAGGGAGGGACCGGTTCCCGAACGCGTGTCCGCGGGGGAAGGCCCCGGGGACCGGTCCCTCCGCGCGCAGAACGCCCAGTAAGGGGCTGTGTAAGAGAAGAAAAATTGAGGGGCCTTTGGGGATATTGTTACAAAATGAGATAGGGTATTAGAGAGACCTTTTCCTCTCTCTCTCGTACTCCCTCAGCCTCTCTCTCTCTCTCTCTCTCCCTCTGATTGTGCGAAAGGGGAAAGAAAGGAAGGAAAGAAAAGAGAAAGGAGAAGAGAAGAAGAAAAAGAGAAAGGAAAGGAAAGGAAGGAGAGGACCAAGGAGGAGATCCTCTTCCTCATCTTCATCTTCATCTTCTTCTCTCCATGGAGCTCTTTGAGAGGTAAGCTTCCAAGCCCTCTCATGGTAAATCCTTAAAGATAGGGTTTTGATCTCTAGAAATGGATTTAGAGGGACCCTAGCATGCCTCTAAGATGATTTCACCCCATCTCATAGATCGATTTGGTGGTTTTGATGTTGAGGGCATTCTAGGGCATCCATGGGGGTTTTTGTAAATAGATGAGTTTGATCTCATTTGACCCTTCGTAAACCTAATTGGTAGGTAACGAAACACGTTGGCGAAGTCGGTTCGGCAATCCGACAAGCTGTTACGAAGATATTGAAGAAGCGGGCGCTCGGAGCTTCATTTCCGCCTGGGAGGCCGAGGCAACGTCCATAAATCGTGAAATCGGGTCCCGAGCACCGTAGTGGCGAGGCGAAGATCACTAGCACTTGAAACGGCGAAGCGGCGCGCTCTTGGGGAGCAACTGCGAGATCGGGTCCAAACGGGTGCCGAGTGCCGCGGGAGGCCGATTGCAAGTGTCGACGAGCAATCGGAAAAGCTATCTAAGGTGGGTTGTGCTTACCGAAGCGACTAAGTCGCCCTTTATGTCTTAGCAATGTATCTCTATGTTGACGCATGTGCATGTAGACAAGGACAAGAAATGCATGAAGTAAAGGCTAAGTAATGAACGCATAGTAAGTAGCATGCATGATAGCATGACGCGTAAATAGTGCTAGCTAATGTAAAGAATGCATACTAATAGTAGTGCATAGATGGAAATGCCAATGATCAAAGATGCATAGAGTAAATGCCACGTAGAAAGCACGAGTTAATAACTCTAGTGTGAGTAGAGTTGATTGGACAACTAGGTTGTCAGGTAGATCGAGTGGCATCTAACCTAGTGTTAAAGAACATAGATTGAATAGTAAACCTAGAGTCGAACAATCTAGGTGTATGGCATCGAACCTAGTGGTAGCGAACCTAGGTCGAACTAGTAAACCTAGAGGTGGACATCTAGGCTAAGATGACGACAAGAACCTAGCAAGGGTACCTAGGTCAAGTGACGTGGACATAGAACCTAGAGCCTTGGAACCTAGGTTGATGAGTATAGTGGTATAGCCACTAGGATGAGTTAGGTCGATGATATAGGGTTGGTTATGAACCCTCGACCTGTGGAAAGTGGATTCCGGGATCCCAGGACTTTTGATGTCCCTAGTACAAGCTAGGGCGTGTGTGCGACGACTTCGCCGCCGAGCTTGGTACTGTGGGTAGATTGGGCGTGACCATGTGGAGATCACCGCCTGGGGCTTGAACCATTGCCGTGGCGTTTGTGCGACGATTTCGCCGCCAGGATGGTTAAGCCATTTGAGGATCGGACCACCAGAGTAGACTGAATCCATGCTGGGTAAGTACGATGCGGGTGCCTCCAGGGGACCGAGTCTGACATGACCGTTGTTGGGTGTGGTGCGACCCGTTCGCCGCCAGACGGTAT